>NW_026906209.1:110000-120000 GCF_033807715.1 Cololabis saira
GCCTGGATGCGCCCGATCTCGTCTGATCTCGGAAGCTAAGCAGGGTCGGGCCTGGTTAGTACTTGGATGGGAGACCGCCTGGGAATACCAGGTGCTGTAAGCATTTTCAACCAGCAGAGAGCGCTCTCGCTTAATCTACCCACACATATTTCAACGTGGTAACTGCGACAGCTCACGTCCTGAAGTGTTTTGCACATGGTTAAGGCACTTTAACTCCAACAAATAAAACCAACAAATCAATGACTTATATTCTATGACTTATCTTCAACTCCATATAAGAGGTATTTCAAGCTGCAGCTTCTGCTTACGGCCATACCAGCCTGGATGCGCCCGATCTCGTCTGATCTCGGTAGCTAAGCAGGGTCGGGCCTGGTTAGTACTTGGATGGGAGACCGCCTGGGAATACCAGGTGCTGTAAGCTTTTTCAACCAGCAGAGAGCGCTCTCGCTTAATCTACCCACACATATTTCAACGTGGTAACAGCGACAGCTCACGTCCTAAAGTGTTTTGCACATGGTTAAGGCACTTTAACTCCAACAAATATGCGCTTCTAAATTATTATCACCAACAAATCAATGACTTTTTTGTATGACTTATCTTCAACTCCATATAAGAGGTATTTCAAGCTGCAGCTTCAGCTTACGGCCATACCAGCCTGGATGCGCCCGATCTCGTCTGATCTTGGAAGCTAAGCAGGGTCGGGCCTGGTTAGTACTTGGATGGGAGACCGCCTGGGAATACCAGGTGCTGTAAGCTTTTTCAACCAGCAGAGAGCGGTCTAGCTTAATCTACCCACACATATTTCAACGTGGTAAGGGCGACAACTCACGTCCTAAAGTGTTTTGCACATGGTTAAGGCACTTTAACTCCAACAAATAAGCGCTTCTAAATTATTATCACCAACAAATCAATGACTTATATTATATGACTTATCTTCAACTCCATATAAGAGGTATTTCAATCTGCAGCTTCAGCTTACGGCCATACCAGCCTGGATGCGCCCGATCTCGTCTGATCTCGGAAGCTAAGCAGGGTCAGGCCTGGTTAGTACTTGGATGGGAGACCGCCTGGGAATACCAGGTGCTGTAAGCTTTTTCAACCAGCAGAGAACGCTCTCGCTTAATCTACCCACACATATTTCAACGTGGTAACAGCGACAGCTCACGTCCTAAAGTGTTTTGCACATGGTTAAGGCACTTTAACTCCAACAAATAAAACCAACAAATCAATGACTTATATTCTATGACTTATCTTCAACTCCATATCAGAGGTATTTCAAGCTGCAGCTTCTGCTTACGGCCGTACCAGCCTGGATGCGCCCGATCTCGTCTGATCTCGGAAGCTAAGCAGGGTCGGGCCTGGTTAGTACTTGGATGGGAGACCGCCTGGGAATACCAGGTGCTGTAAGCTTTTTCAACCAGCAGAGAACGCTCTCGCTTAATCTACCCACACATATTTCAACGTGGTAAGAGCGACAGCTCACGTCCTAAAGTGTTTTGCACATGGTTAAGGCACTTTAACTCCAACAAATAAAACCAACAAATCAATGACTTATATTCTATGACTTATCTTCAACTCCATATCAGAGGTATTTCAAGCTGCAGCTTCTGCTTACGGCCATACCAGCCTGGATGCGCCCGATCTCGTCTGATCTCTGAAGCTAAGCAGGGGCGGGCCTGGTTAGTACTTGGATGGTAGACCGCCTGGGAATACCAGGTGCTGTAAGCTTTTTCAACCAGCAGAGAGCGCTCTCGCTTAATCTGCCCACACATATTTCAATGTGGTAACAGCGACAGCTCACGTCCTAAAGTGTTTTGCACATGGTTAAGGCACTTTAACTCCAACAAATAAAACCAACAAATCAATGACTTATATTCTATGACTTATCTTCAACTCCATATAAGAGGTATTTCAAGCTGCAGCTTCTGCTTACAGCCATACCAGCCTGGATGAGCCCGATCTCGTCTGATCTCGGAAGCTAAGCAGGGTCGGGCCTGGTTAGTACTTGGATGGGAGACCGCCTGGGAATACCAGGTGCTGTAAGCATTTTCAACCAGCAGAGAGCGCTCTCGCTTAATCTACCCACACATATTTCAACGTGGTAACAGCAACAGCTCACGTCCAAAAGTGTTTTTCACATGGTTAAGGCACTTTAACTCCAACAAATAAGCGCTTCTAAATTATTATCACCAACAAATCAATGACTTATATTATATGACTTATCTTCAACTCCATATAAGAGGTATTTCAATCTGCAGCTTCAGCTTACGGCCATACCAGCCTGGATGCGCCCGATCTCGTCTGATCTCGGAAGCTAAGCAGGGTCGGGCCGGGTTAGTACTTGGATGGGAGACCGCCTGGGAATACCAGGTGCTGTAAGCTTTTTCAACCAGCAGAGAACGCTCTCGCTTAATCTACCCACACATATTTCAACGTGGTAACAGCGACAGCTCACGTCCTAAAGTGTTTTGCACATGGTTAAGGCACTTTAACTCCAACAAATAAAACCAACAAATCAATGACTTATATTCTATGACTTATCTTCAACTCCATATCAGAGGTATTTCAAGCTGCAGCTTCTGCTTACGGCCATACCAGCCTGGATGCGCCCGATCTCGTCTGATCTCGGAAGCTAAGCAGGGTCGGTCCTGGTTAGTACTTGGATGGGAGACCGCCTGGGAATACCAGGTGCTGTAAGCTTTTTCAACCAGCAGAGAACGCTCTCGCTTAATCTACCCACACATATTTCAACGTGGTAACAGCGACAGCTCACGTCCTAAAGTGTTTTGCACATGGTTAAGGCACTTTAACTCCAACAAATAAAACCAACAAATCAATGACTTATATTCTATGACTTATCTTCAACTCCATATAAGAGGTATTTCAAGCTGCACCTTCTGCTTACGGCCATACCAGCCTGGATGCGCCCGATCTCGTCTGATCTCGGAAGCTAAGCAGGGTCGGGCCTGGTTAGCACTTGGATGGGAGACCGCCTGGGAATAGCAGGTGCTGTAAGCTTTTTCAACCAGCAGAGAACGCTCTCGCTTAATCTACCCACACATATTTCAACGTGGTAACAGCGACAGCTCACGTCCTAAAGTGTTTTGCACATGGTTAAGGCACTTTAACTCCAACAAATAAAACCAACAAATCAATGACTTATATTCTATGACTTATCTTCAACTCCATATAAGAGGTATTTCAAGCTGCAGCTTCTGCTTACGGCCATACCAGCCTGGATGCGCCCGATCTCGTCTGATCTCGGAAGCCAAGCAGGGTTGGGCCTGGTTAGTACTTGGATGGGAGACCGCCTGGAAATACCAGGTGCTGTAAGCTTTTTCAACCAGCAGAGAGCGGTCTCGCTTAATCTACCCACACATATTTCAACGTGGTAAGGGCGACAGCTCACGTCCTAAAGTGTTTTGCACATGGTTAAGGCACTTTAACTCCAACAAATAAGCGCTTCTAAATTATTATCACCAACCATCAAACACTTATATTATATGACTTATCTTCAACTCCATATAAGAGGTATTTCAAGCAGCAGCTTCAGCTTACGGCCATACCAGCCTGGATGCGCCCGATCTCGTCTGATCTTGGAAGCTAAGCAGGGTCGGGCCTGGTTACTACTTGGATGGGAGACCGCCTGGGAATACCAGGTGCTGTAAGCTTTTTCAACCAGCAGAGAGCGCTCTCGCTTAATCTACCCACACATATTTCAACGTGGTAACAGCGACAGCTCACGTCCTAAAGTGTTTTGCACATGGTTAAGGCACTTTAACTCCAACAAATAAAACCAACAAATCAATTACTTATATTCTATGACTTATCTTCAACTCCATATAAGAGGTATTTCAAGCTGCAGCTTCTGCTTACGGCCATACCAGCCTGGATGCGCCCGATCTCGTCTGATCTCGGAAGCTAAGCAGGGTCGGGCCTGGTTAGTACTTGGATGGGAGACCGCCTGGGAATACCAGGTGCTGTAAGCTTTTTCAACCAGCAGAGAGCGCTCTCGCTTAATCTACCCACACAAATTTCAACGTGGCAACAGCGACAGCTCAGGTCCTAAAGTGTTTTGCACATGGTTAAGGCACTTTAACTCCAACAAATAAGCGCTTCTAAATTATTATCACCAACAAATCAATGACTTATATTATATGACTTATCTTCAACTCCATATAAGAGGTATTTCAAGCAGCATCTTCAGCTTACGGCCATACCAGCCTGGATGCGCCCGATCTCGTCTGATCTCGGAAGCTAATCAGGGTCTGGCCCGGTTAGTACTTGGATGGGAGACCGCCTGGGAATACCAGGTGCTGTAAGCTTTTTCAACCAGCAGAGAGCGCTCTCGCTTAATCTAACCACACATATTTCAACGTGGTAACAGCGACAGCTCACGTCCTAAAGTGTTTTGCACATGGTTAAGGCACTTTAACTCCAACAAATAAAACCAACAAATCAATGACTTATATTCTATGACTTATCTTCAACTCCATATAAGAGGTATTTCAAGCTGCAGGTTCAGCTTACGGCCATACCAGCCTGGATGCGCCCGATCTCGTCTGATCTCAGAAGCTAAGCAGGGTCGGGCCTGGTTAGTACTTGGATGGGAGACCGCCTGGGAATACCAGGTGCTGTGAGCTTTTTCAACCTGCAGAGAACGCTCTCGCTTAATCTACCCACATATATTTCAACGTGGTAACAGCGACAGCTCACGTCCTAAAGTGTTTTGCACATGGTTAAGGCACTTTAACTCCAACAAATAAGCGCTTCTAAATTATTATCACCAACAAATCAATGACTTATATTATATGACTTATCTTCAACTCCATATAAGAGGTATTTCAAGCTGCAGCTTCAGCTTACGGCCATACCAGCCTGGATGCGACCGATCTCGTCTGATCTTGGAAGCTAAGCAGGGTCGGACCTGGTTAGTACTTGGATGGGAGAACGCCTGGGAATACTAGGTGCTGTAAGCTGTTTCATCCAGCAGAGAGCGCTCTCGCTTAATCTACCCACACAAATTTCAACGTGGTAACAGCGACAGCTCAGGTCCTAAAGTGTTTTGCACATGGTTAAGGCACTTTAACTCCAACAAATAAGCGCTTCTAAATTATTATCACCAACAAATCAATGACTTATATTATATGACTTATCTTCAACTCCATATAAGAGGTATTTCAAGCAGCATCTTCAGCTTACGGCCATACCAGCCTGGATGCGCCCGATCTCGTCTGATCTCGGAAGCTAAGCAGGGTCGGGCCTGGTTAGTACTTGGATGGGAGACCGCCTGGGAATACCAGGTGCTGTAAGCTTTTTCAACCAGCAGAGAGCGCTCTCGCTTAATCTACCCACACATATTTCAACGTGGTAACAGCGACAGCTCACGTCCTAAAGTGTTTTGCACATGGTTAAGGCACTTTAACTCCAACAAATAAAACCAACAAATCAATTACTTATATTCTATGACTTATCTTCAACTCCATATAAGAGGTATTTCAAGCTACAGCTTCTGCTTACGGCCATACCAGCCTGGATGCGCCCGATCTCGTCTGATCTCGGAAGCTAAGCAGGGTCGGGCCTGGTTAGTACTTGGATGGGAGACCGCCTGGGAATACCAGGTGCTGTAAGCTTTTTCAACCAGCAGAGAGCGCTCTCGCTTAATCTACCCACACAAATTTCAACGTGGTAACAGCGACAGCTCACGTCCTAAAGTGTTTTGCACATGGTTAAGGCACTTTAACTCCAACAAATAAGCGCTTCTAAATTATTATCACCAACAAATCAATGACTTATATTATATGACTTATCTTCAACTCCATATAAGAGGTATTTCAAGCTGCAGCTTCAGCTTACGGCCATACCAGCCTGGATGCGACCGATCTCGTCTGATCTTGGAAGCTAAGCAGGGTCGGACCTGGTTAGTACTTGGATGGGAGAACGCCTGGGAATACTAGGTGCTGTAAGCTGTTTCATCCAGCAGAGAGCGCTCTCGCTTAATCTACCCACACATATTTCAACGTGGTAACAGCGACAGCTCACGTCCTAAAGTGTTTTGCACATGGTTAAGGCACTTTAACTCCAACAAATAAGCGCTTCTAAATTATTATCACCAACAAATCAATGACTTATATTATATGACTTATCTTCAACTCCATATAAGAGGTATTTTAAGCTGCAGCTTCTGCTTACGGCCATACCAGCCTGGATGCGCCCGATCTTGTCTGATCTCGGAAGCTAAGCAGGGTCGGGCCTGGTTAGTACTTGGATGGGAGACCGCCTGGGAATACCAGGTGCTGTAAGCTTTTTCAACCAGCAGGGAGCGCTCTCGCTTAATCTACCCACACATATTTCAACGTGGTAACAGCGACAGCTCACGTCCTAAAGTGTTTTGCACATGGTTAAGGCACTTTAACTCCAACAAATAAAACCAACAGATCAATGACTTATATTCTATGACTTATCTTCAACTCCATATAAGAGGTATTTCAAGCTACAGCTTCTGCTTACGGCCATACCAGCCTGGATGCGCCCGATCTCGTCTGATCTCGGAAGCTAAGCAGGGTCGGGCCTGGTTAGTACTTGGATGGGAGACCGCCTGGGAATAGCAGGTGCTGTAAGCTTTTTCAACCTGCAGAGAGCGCTCTCGCTTAATCTACCCACACATATTTCAACGTGGTAACAGCGACAGCTCACGTCCTAAAGGGTTTTGCACATGGTTAAGGCACTTTAACTCCAACAAATAAAACCAACAAATCAATGACTTATATGCTATGACTTATTTTCAACTCCATATAAGAGGTATTTCAAGCTGCAGCTTCTGCTTACAGCCATACCAGCCTGGATGCGCCCGATCTCGTCTGATCTCGGAAGCTAAGCAGGGTCGGGCCTGGTTAGTACTTGGATGGGAGACCGCCTGGGAATACCAGGTGCTGTAAGCTTTTTCAACCAGCAGAGAGCGCTCTCGCTTAATCTACCCACACATATTTCAACGTGGTAACAGCGACAGCTCACGTCCTAAAGTGTTTTGCACATGGTTAAGGCACTTTAACTCCAACAAATAAAACCAACAAATCAATGACTTATATTCTATGACTTATCTTCAACTCCATATAAGAGGTATTTCAAGCTGCAGCTTCTGCTTACGGCCATACCAGCCTGGATGCGCCCGATCTCGTCTGATCTCGGAAGCTAAGCAGGGTCGGGCCTGGTTAGTACTTGAATGGGAGACCGCCTGGGAATACCAGGTGCTGTAAGCTTTTTCAACCAGCAGAGAGCGCTCTCACTTAATCTACCCACACAAATTTCAACGTGGTAACAGCGACAGCTCACGTCCTAAAGTGTTTTGCACATGGTTAAGGCACTTTAACTCCAACAAATAAAACCAACAAATCAATGACTTATATCATATGACTTATCTTCAACTCCATATAAGAGGTATTTCAAGCTGCAGCTTCAGCTTCAGCTTCAGCTTACGGCCATACCAGCCTGGATGCGCCCGATCTCGCCTGATCTCGGAAGCTAAGCAGGGTCGGGCTTGGTTAGTACTTGGATGGGAGACCGCCTGGGAATACCAGGTGCTGTAAGCTTTTTCAACCAGCAGAGAGCGCTCTCGCTTAATCTACCCACACATATTTCAACGTGGTAACAGCGACAGCTCACGTCCTAAAGTCTTTTGCACATGGTTAAGGCACTTTAACTCCAACAAATAAAACCAACAAATCAATGACTTATATTCTATGACTTATCTTCAACTCCATATAAGAGGTATTTCAAGCTGCAGCTTCTGCTTACGGCCATACCAGCCTGGATGCGCCCGATCTCGTCTGATCTCGGAAGCTAAGCAGGGTCGGGCCTGGTTAGTACTTGGATGGGAGACCGCCTGGGAATACCAGGTGCTGTAAGCTTTTTCAACCAGCAGAGAACCCTCTAGCTTAATCTACCCACACATATTTCAACGTGGTAACAGCGACAGCTCACGTCCTAAAGTGTTTTGCACATGGTTAAGGCACTTTAACTCCAACAAATAAGCACTTCTAAATTATTATCACCCACAAATCAATGACTTGTATTATATGACTTATCTTCAACTCCATATAAGAAGTATTTCAAGCTGCAGCTTCAGCTTACGGCCATACCAGCCTGGATGCGCCCGATCTCATCTGATCTCGGAAGCTAAGCAGGGGCGGGCCTGGTTAGTTGTAGCAAGCGCAATGGATAACAACTTAAGTGATAGGCTAATTGACCATTAATGAAAAAATGTTTAGAAAAACCAGGTTCGGCTGCTGAGCTCAATGTGTATAGTGTGAATGACCAACCAGAGGCAGAAACGTTTCAAGTTGAATATGCATATTAATATTTAAACAAACAAACAAAAAACACATTTGCATTAATATTGAAAATAACAAACTGGGGCCCTTTAAGTTGTTCAATGTTCAAGGTTCAGTTCAGTCAGTCAGTTCAGACTTAAGGAATTGGGATTGGGGTTTGGACTGGGGCTTTGGCAGAGGTTGGGACTGGGGTTTGGACTGGGGGGTTCTCCCTATTGGGGAGAAGGCACAAGCCTACCACACATGATGGGGACTGTGGGAGGAGAGTCCAGGCTCGATCTCAGGTTCAGTTCCAGGACTGGGGAAAGCTCACCATCTAACACAAAAAACCTGGCCTGAAAGGCCAGGTGAAACGAACCAAAAATCAGTATTTGTTGCAACAATTCAATCATTCATAAATCAAACAATTCTTCTTTTCAAATTCTTTTAGCATGCTTTTAGATCATTTTAAATGCTTTTAAATGCTTTTAAATCACAATATTTTTCCAAAATCAATTTCTTCATGAGCTCAAATAATCATTTCAAAACAAACCAAAAGTTATAAATCAACTCAAAATAAATACAGCTCAAGCCATCAGATATAAAAGCTCATTGTTCAGGCATTGTGGCCTGGTGAACATTCAAACATTAGCTTTCAAACATAGCTTTCAAACATTAGCTTGTTTTTGTATCAACCTGAATGTTAACCGATCAACCAAACCAGTGACTATAGTTTGAGTAAACTCACCGCTGAGTATGAATGAAATCTCTGGCACACAGCCGGGCAGCACACCTAACACTGCTAACACTGCTTGAGCACACCAAACATTTAGCTGGCAGGAAGTGGACTGAGGAGGAAGTGAAGGGGGATGTGACATCACTAAAAGCTTTGACTGTCAGGAACAGACAGGAGTGGTAACCATGGCTACCTTGGTTACATAGTACTTGGATGGGAGACCGCCTGGGAATACCAGGTGCTGTAAGCTTTTTCAACCAGCAGAGAACGCTCTCGCTTAATCTACCCACACATATTTCAACGTGGTAACAGCGACAGCTCACGTCTTAAAGTGTTTTGCACATAGTTAAGGCACCTTAACTCCAACAAATAAGCGCTTCTAAATTATTATCACCAACAAATCAATGACTTGTATTATATGACTTATCTTCAACTCCATATAAGAAGTATTTCAAGCTGCAGCTTCAGCTTACGGCCATACCAGCCTGGATGCACCCGATCTCGTCTGATCTCGGAAGCTAAGCAGGGTCGGGCCTGGTTAGTACTTGGATGGGAGACCGCCTGGGAATACCAGGTGCTGTAAGCTTTTTCAACCAGCAGAGAGTGCTCTCGCTTAATCTACCCACACATATTTCAACGTGGTAACAGCGACAGCTCACGTCCTAAAGTGTTTTGCACATGGTTAAGGCACTTTAACTCCAACAAATAAAACCAACAAATCAATGACTTATATTCTATGACTTATCTTCAACTCCATATAAGAGGTATTTCAAGCTGCAGCTTCTGCTTACGGCCATACCAGCCTGGATGCGCCCAATCTCGTCTGATCTCGGAAGCTAAGCAGGGTCGGGCCTGGTTAGTACTTGGATGGGAGACCGCCTGGGAATACCAGGTGCTGTAAGCTTTTTCAACCAGCAGAGAACCCTCTAGCTTAATCTACCCACACATATTTCAA
>NW_026906209.1:125000-135000 GCF_033807715.1 Cololabis saira
TCCATATAAGAGGTATTTCAAGCAGGAGCTTCTGCTTACGGCCATACCAGCCTGGATGCGCCCAATCTCGTCTGATCTCGGAAGCTAAGCAGGGTCGGGCCTGGTTAGTACTTGAATGGGAGACCGCCTGGGAATACCAGGTGCTGTAAGTTTTTTCAACCAGCAGAGAGCGCTCTCGCTTAATCTACCCACACATATTTCAACGTGGTAAAAGCGACAGCTCACGTCCTGAAGTGTTTTGCACATGGTTAAGGCACTTTAAATCCAACAAATAAAACCAACAAATCTATGACCTATATTCTATGACTTATCTTCAACTCCATATAAGAGGTATTTCAAGCTGCAGCTTCTGCTTACGGCCATACCAGCCTGGATGCGCCCGATCTCGTCTGATCTCGGAAGCTAAGCAGGGTCGGGCCTGGTTAGTACTTGGATGGGAGACCGCCTGGGAATACCAGGTGCTGTAAGTTTTTTCAACCTGCAGAGAACCCTCTAGCTTAATCTACCCACACATATTTCAACGTGGTAACAGCGACAGCTCACGTCCTAAAGTGTTTTGCACATGGTTAAGGCACTTTAACTCCAACAAATAAGCGCTTCTAAATTATTATCACCAACAAATCAATGACTTGTATTATATGACTTATCTTCAACTCCATATAAGAGGTATTTCAAGCTGCAGCTTCTGCTTACGGCCATACCAGCCTGGATGCGCCCAATCTTGTCTGATCTCGGAAGATAAGCAGGGTCGGGCCTGGTTAGTACTTGGATGGCAGACCGCCTGGGAATACCAGCTGCTGTAAGTTTTTTCAACCAGCAGAGAACGCTCTCGCTTAATCTACCCACACATATTTCAACGTGGTAACAGCGACAGCTCACGTCCTAAAGTGTTTTGCACATGGTTAAGGCACTTTAACTCCAACAAATAAGCGCTTCTAAATTATTATCACCAACAAATCAATGACTTATATTATATGACTTATCTTCAACTCCATATAAGAGGTATTTCAAGCTGCAGCTTCAGCTTCAGCTTACGGCCATACCAGCCTGGATGCGCCCGATCTCGTCTGATCTCGGAAGCTAAGCAGCGTCGGGCCTGGTTAGTACTTGGATGGGAGACAGCCTGGGAATACCAGGTGCTGTAAGCTTTTTCAACCAGCAGAGAACGGTCTCGCTTAATCTAGCCACACATATTTCAACGTGGTAACAGCGACAGCTCACGTCCTAAAGTGTTTTGCACATGGTTAAGGCACTTTAACTCCAACAAATAAAACCAACAAATCAATGACTTATATCATATGACTTATCTTCAACTCCATATAAGAGGTATTTCAAGCTGCAGCTTCAGCTTCAGCTTACGGCCATACCAGCCTGGATGCGCCCGATCTCGCCTGATCTCGGAAGCTTAGCAGGGTCGGGCTTGGTTAGTACTTGGATGGGAGACCGCCTGGGAATACCAGGTGCTGTAAGCTTTTTCAACCAGCAGAGAGCGCTCTCGCTTAATCTACCCACACATATTTCAACGTGGTAACAGCGACAGCTCACGTCCTAAAGTGTTTTGCACATGGTTAAGGCACTTTAACTCCAACAAATAAGCGCTTCTAAATTATTATCACCAACAAATCAATGACTTGTATTATATACTTATCTTTAACTCCATATAAGAAGTATTTCAAGCTGCAGCTTCAGCTTACGGCCATACCAGCCTGGATGCGCCCGATCTCGTCTGATCTCGGAAGCTAAGCAGGGTCGGGCCTGGTTAGTACTTGGATGGGAGACAGCCTGGGAATACCAGGTGCTGTAAGCTTTTTCAACCAGCAGAGAACGGTCTCGCTTAATCTAGCCACACATATTTCAACGTGGTAAGAGCGACAGCTCACGTCCTAAAGTCTTTTGCACATGGTTAAGGCACTTTAACTCCAACAAATAAAACCAACAAATCAATGACTTATATTCTATGACTTATCTTCAACTCCATATCAGAGGTATTTCAAGCTGCAGCTTCTGCTTACGCCCATACCAGCCTGGATGCGCCCGATCTCGTCTGATCTCGGAAGCTAAGCAGGGTCCGGCCTGGTTAGTACTTGGATGGGAGACAGCCTGGGAATACCAGGTGCTGTAAGCTTTTTCAACCAGCAGAGAGCGCTCTCGCTTAATCTACCCACACATATTTCAACGTGGTAACAGCGACAGCTCACGTCCTAAAGTGTTTTGCACATGGTTAAGGCACTTTAACTCCAACAAATAAGCGCTTCTAAATTATTATCACAAACAAATCAATGACTTGTATTATATACTTATCTTCAACTCCATATAAGAAGTATTTCAAGCTGCAGCTTCAGCTTACGGCCATACCAGCCTGGATGCGCCCGATCTCGTCTGATCTCGGAAGCTAAGCAGGGTCGGGCCTGGTTAGTACTTGGATGGGAGACCGCCTGGGAATACCAGGTGCTGTAAGCTTTTTCAACCAGCAGAGAACGCTCTCGCTTAATCTAGCCACACATATTTCAACGTGGTAACAGCGACAGCTCACGTCCTAAAGTGTTTTGCACATGGTTAAAGCACTTTAACTCCAACAAATAAAACCAACAGATCAATGACTTATATTCTATGACTTATCTTCAACTCCAAATAAGAGGTATTTCAAGCTGCAGCTTCTGCTTACGGCCATACCAGCCTGGATGCGCCCGGTCTCGTCTGATCTCGGAAGCTAAGCAGGGTCGGGCCTGGTTAGTACTTGGATGGGAGACCGCCTGGGAATACCAGGTGCTGTAAGCATTTTCAACCTGCAGAGAGCGCTCTCGCTTAATCTACCCACACATATTTCAACGTGGTAACAGCGACAGCTCACGTCCTAAAGTGTTTTGCACATGGTTAAGGCACTTTAACTCCAACAAATAAGTGCTTCTAAATTATTATCACCAACAAATCAATGACTTATATTATATGACTTATCTTCAACTCCATATAAGAGGTATTTCAAGCTGCAACTTCAGCTTACGGCCATACCAGCCTGGATGCGCCCGATCTCATCTGATCTCGGAAGCTAAGCAGGGTCGGGCCTGGTTAGTACTTAGATGGGAGACCGCCTGGGAATACCAGGTGCTGTAAGCTTTTTCAACCAGCAGAGAGCGCTCTCGCTTAATCTACCCACACATATTTCAACGTGGTAACAGCGACAGCTCACGTCCTAAAGTGTTTTGCACATGGTTAAGGCACTTTAACTCCAACAAATAAGCGCTTCTAAATTATTATCACGAACAAATCAATGACTTGTATTATATACTTATCTTCAACTCCATATAAGAAGTATTTCAAGCTGCAGCTTCAGCTTACGGCCATACCAGCCTGGATGCGCCCGATCTCGTCTGATCTCGGAAGCTAAGCAGGGTCGGGCCTGGTTAGTACTTGAATGGGAGACCGCCTGGGAATACCAGGTGCTGTAAGCTCTTTCAACCAGCAGAGAGCGCTCTTGCTTAATCTACCCACACATATTTCAACGTGGTAAGAGCGACAGCTCACGTCCTAAAGTGTTTTGCACATGGTTAAGGCACTTTAACTCCAACAAATAAAACCAACAAATCAATGACTTATATTCTATGACTTATCTTCAACTCCATATAAGAGGTATTTCAAGCTGCAGCTTCTGCTTACGGCCATACCAGCCTGGATGCGCCCGATCTCGTCTGATCTCGGAAGCTAAGCAGGGTCGGGCCTGGTTAGTACTTGGATGGGAGACCGCCTGGGAATACCAGGTGCTGTAAGCTTTTTCAACCAGCAGAGAGCGCTCTCGCTTAATCTACCCACACATATTTCAACGTGGTAAGAGCGACAGCTCACGTCCAAAAGTGTTTTTCACATGGTTAAGGCACTTTAACTCCAACAAATAAGCGCTTCTAAATTATTATCACCAACAAATCAATGACTTATATTATATAACTTATCTTCAACTCCATATAAGAGGTATTTCAAGCAGCAGCTTCTGCTTACGGCCATACCAGCCTGGATGTGCCCGATCTTGTCTGATCTCGGAAGCTAAGCAGGGTCGGGCCTGGTTAGTACTTGGATGGGAGACCGCCTGGGAATACCAGGTGCTGTAAGCATTTTCAACCAGCAGAGAGCGCTCTCGCTTAATCTACCCACACATATTTCAACGTGGTAACAGCGACAGCTCACGTCCTAAAGTGTTTTGCACATGGTTAAGGCACTTTAAACCCAACAAATAAGCGCTTCTAAATTATTATCACCAACAAATCAATGACTTATATTATATGACTTATCTTCAACTCCATATAAGAGGTATTTCAAGCTGCAGCTTCAGCTTACGGCCAGACCAGCCTGGATGCGCCAGATCTCGTCTGATCTCGGAAGCTAAGCAGGGTCGGGCCTGGTTAGTACTTGGATGGGAGACCGCCTGGGAATATCAGGTGCTGTTAGCTTTTTCAACCAGCAGAGAGCGCTCTCGCTTAATCTACCCACACATATTTCAACGTGGTAACAGCGACAGCTCACGTCCTAAAGTGTTTTGCACATGGTTAAGGCACTTTAACTCCAACAAATAAAACCAACAAATCAATGACTTATATTCTATGACTTATCTTCAACTCCATATAAGAAGTATTTCAAGCAGCAGATTCTGCTTACGGCCATACCAGCCTGGATGCGCCCGATCTCGTCTGATCTCGGAAGCTAAGCAGGGTCGGGCCTGGTTAGTACTTGGATGGGAGACCGCCTCGGAATACCAGGTGCTGTAAGCATTTTCAACCAGCAGAGAGCGCTCTCGCTTAATCTACCTACACATATTTCAACGTGGTAAGAGCGACAGCTCACGTCCTAAAGTGTTTTGCACATGGTTAAGGCACTTTAACTCCAACAAATAAAACCAACAAATCAATGACTTATATTCTATGACTTATCTTCAACTCCATATAAGAGGTATTTCAAGCTGCAGCTTCAGCTTACGGCCATACCAGCCTGGATGCGCCCGATCTCGTCTGATCTCGGAAGCTAAGCAGGGTCGGGCCTGGTTAGTACTTGGATGGGAGACCGCCTGGGAATATCAGGTGCTGTAAGCTTTTTCAACCAGCAGAGAGCGCTCTCGCTTAATCTACCCACACATATTTCAACGTGGTAACAGCGTCAGCTCACGTCCTAAAGGGTTTTGCACATGGTTAAGGCACTTTAACTCCAACAAATAAAACCAACAAATCAATGACTTATATGCTATGACTTATCTTCAACTCCATATAAGAGGTATTTCAAGCAGCAGATTCTGCTTACGGCCATACCAGCCTGGATGCGCCCGATCTCGTCTGATCTCGGAAGCTAAGCAGGGTCGGGCCTGGTTAGTACTTGGATGGGACACCGCCTCGGAATACCAGGTGCTGTAAGCATTTTCAACCAGCAGAGAGCGCTCTCGCTTAATCTACCTACACATATTTCAACGTGGTAACAGCGACAGCTCACGTCCTAAAGTGTTTTGCACATGGTTAAGGCACTTTAACTCCAACAAATAAGCGCTTCTAAATTATTATCACCAACAAATCAATGACTTGTATTATATGACTTATCTTCAACTCCATATAAGAGGTATTTCAAGCTGCAGCTTCTGCTAACGGCCATACCAGCCTGGATGCGCCCGATCTCGTCTGATCTCGGAAGCTAAGCAGGGTAGGGCCTGGTTAGTACTTGGATGGGAGACCGCCTGGGAATACCAGGTGCTGTAAGCTTTTTCAACCAGCAGAGAGCGCTCTCGCTTAATCTACCCACACATATTTAAACGTGGTAAGAGCGACAGCTCACGTCCAAAAGTGTTTTGCACATGGTTAAGGCACTTTAACTCCAACAAATAAAACCAACAAATCAATGACTTATATTCTATGACTTATCTTCAACTCCATATAAGAGGTATTTCAAGCTGCAGCTTCTGCTTATGGCCATACCAGCCTGGATGCGCCCGATCTCGTCTGTTCTCGGAAGCTAAGCAGGGTCGGGCCTGGTTAGTACTTGGATGGGAGACCGCCTGGGAATACCAGGTGCTGTAAGCTTTTTCAACCAGCAGAGAGCGCTCTCGCTTAATCTACCCACACATATTTCAACGTGGTAACAGCGACAGCTCACGTCCAAAAGTGTTTTTCACATGGTTAAGGCACTTTAACTCCAACAAATAAGCGCTTCTAAATTATTATCACCAACAAATCAATGACTTATATTATATGACTTATCTTCAACTCCATATAAGAGATATTTCAAGCTGCAGCTTCTGCTTACGGCCATACCAGCCTGGATGCGCCCGATCTCGTCTGATCTCGGAAGCTAAGCAGGGTCGGGCCTGTTTAGTACTTGGATGGGAGACCGCCTGGGAATACCAGGTGCTGTAAGCTTTTTCAACCAGCAGAGAGCGCTCTCGCTTAATCTACCCACACATATTTCAACGTGGTAACAGCGACAGCTCACGTCCTAAAGTGTTTTGCACATGGTTAAGGCACTTTAACTCCAACAAATAAAACCAACAAATCAATGACTTATATTCTATGACTTATCTTCAACTCCATATAAGAGGTATTTCTAGCTGCAGCTTCTGCTTACGGCCATACCAGCCTGGATGCGCCCGATCTCGTCTGATCTCGGAAGCTAAGCAGGGTCGGGCCTGGTTAGTACTTGGATGGGAGACCGCCTGGGAATACCAGGTGCTGTAAGCATTTTCAACCAGCAGAGAGCGCTCTCGCTTAATCTACCCACACATATTTCAACTTGGTAACAGCGACAGCTCACGTCCTAAAGTGTTTTGCACATGGTTAAGGCACTTTAACTCCAACAAATAAGCGCTTCTAAATTATTATCACCAACAAATCAATGACTTGTATTATATACTTATCTTCAACTCCATTTAAGAAGTATTTCAAGCTGCAGCTTCAGCTTACGGCCATACCAGCCTGGATGCGCCCGATCTCGTCTGATCTCAGAAGCTAAGCAGGGTCGGGCCTGGTTAGTACTTGGATGGGAGACCGCCTGGGAATACCAGGTGTTGTAAGCTTTTTCAACCAGCAGAGAGCGCTCTCGCTTAATCTACCCACACATATTTCAACGTGGTAAGAGCGACAGCTCACGTCCTAAAGTCTTTTGCACATGGTTAAGGCACTTTAACTCCAACAAATAAAACCAACAAATCAATGACTTATATTCTATGACTTATCTTCAACTCCATATCAGAGGTATTTCAAGCTGCAGCTTCTGCTTACGCCCATACCAGCCTGGATGCGCCTGATCTCGTCTGATCTCAGAAGCTAAGCAGGGTCGGGCCTGGTTAGTACTTGGATGGGAGACAGCCTGGGAATACCAGGTGCTGTAAGCTTTTTCAACCAGCAGAGAACGGTCTCGCTTAATCTAGCCACACATATTTCAACGTGGTAACAGCGACAGCTCACGTCCTAAAGTGTTTTGCATATGGTTAAGGCACTTTAACTCCAACAAATAAAACCAACAAATCAATGACTTATATCATATGACTTATCTTCAACTCCATATAAGAGGTATTTCAAGCTGCAGCTTCAGCTTCAGCTTACGGCCATACCAGCCTGGATGCGCCCGATCTCGTCTGATCTCGGAAGCTAAGCAGGGTCGGGCTTGGTTAGTACTTGGATGGGAGACAGCCTGGAAATACCAGGTGCTGTAAGCTTTTTCAACCAGCAGAGAGCGCTCTCGCTTAATCTACCCACACATATTTCAACGTGGTAACAGCGACAGCTCACGTCCTAAAGTGTTTTGCACATGGTTAAGGCACTTTAACTCCAACAAATAAGCGCTTCTAAATTATTATCACCAACAAATCAATGACTTGTATTATATACTTATCTTCAACTCCATTTAAGAAGTATTTCAAGCTGCAGCTTCAGCTCACGGCCATACCAGCCTGGATGCGCCCGATCTCGTCTGATCTCAGAAGCTAAGCAGGGTCGGGCCTGGTTAGTACTTGGATGGGAGACCGCCTGGGAATACCAGGTGTTGTAAGCTTTTTCAACCAGCAGAGAGCGCTCTCGCTTAATCTACCCACACATATTTCAACGTGGTAAGAGCGACAGCTCACGTCCTAAAGTCTTTTGCACATGGTTAAGGCACTTTAACTCCAACAAATAAAACCAACAAATCAATGACTTATATTCTATGACTTATCTTCAACTCCATATCAGAGGTATTTCAAGCTGCAGCTTCTGCTTACGCCCATACCAGCCTGGATGCGCCCGATCTCGTCTGATCTCAGAAGCTAAGCAGGGTCGGGCCTGGTTAGTACTTGGATGGGAGACAGCCTGGGAATACCAGGTGCTGTAAGCTTTTTCAACCAGCAGAGAACGGTCTCGCTTAATCTAGCCACACATATTTCAACGTGGTAACAGCGACAGCTCACGTCCTAAAGTGTTTTGCATATGGTTAAGGCACTTTAACTCCAACAAATAAAACCAACAAATCAATGACTTATATCATATGACTTATCTTCAACTCCATATAAGAGGTATTTCAAGCTGCAGCTTCAGCTTCAGCTTACGGCCATACCAGCCTGGATGCGCCCGATCTCGTCTGATCTCGGAAGCTAAGCAGGGTCGGGCTTGGTTAGTACTTGGATGGGAGACAGCCTGGAAATACCAGGTGCTGTAAGCTTTTTCAACCAGCAGAGAGCGCTCTCGCTTAATCTACCCACACATATTTCAACGTGGTAACAGCGACAGCTCACGTCCTAAAGTGTTTTGCACATCGTTAAGGCACTTTAACTCCAACAAATAAGCGCTTCTAAATTATTATCACCAACAAATCAATGACTTATATTATATGACTTATCTTCAACTCCATATAAGAGACATTTCAAGCTGCAGCTTCTGCTTACGGCCATACCAGCCTGGATGCGCCCGATCTCGTCTGATCTCGGAAGCTAAGCAGGGTCGGGCCTGTTTAGTACTTGGATGGGAGACCGCCTGGGAATACCAGGTGCTGTAAGCTTTTTCAACCAGCAGAGAGCGCTCTCGCTTAATCTACCCACACATATTTCAATGTGGTAACAGCGACAGCTCACGTCCTAAATTGTTTTGCACATGGTTAAGGCACTTTAACTCCAACAAACCAACAAATCAATGACTTATATTCTATGACTTATCTTCAACTCCATATAAGAGGTATTTCTAGCTGCAGCTTCTGCTTACGGCCATACCAGCCTGGATGCGCCCGATCTCGTCTGATCTCGGAAGCTAAGCAGGGTCGGGCCTGGTTAGTACTTGGATGGGAGACCGCCTGGGAATACCAGGTGCTGTAAGCATTTTCAACCAGCAGAGAGCGCTCTCGCTTAATCTACCCACACATATTTCAACGTGGTAACAGCGACAGCTCACGTCCTAAAGTGTTTTGCACATGGTTAAGGCACTTTAACTCCAACAAATAAGCGCTTCTAAATTATTATCACCAACAAATCAATGACTTGTATTATATACTTATCTTCAACTCCATTTAAGAAGTATTTCAAGCTGCAGCTTCAGCTTACGGCCATACCAGCCTGGATGCGCCCGATCTCGTCTGATCTCAGAAGCTAAGCAGGGTCGGGCCTGGTTAGTACTTGGATGGGAGACCGCCTGGGAATACCAGGTGTTGTAAGCTTTTTCAACCAGCAGAGAGCGCTCTCGCTTAATCTACCCACACATATTTCAACGTGGTAAGAGCGACAGCTCACGTCCTAAAGTGTTTTGCACATGGTTAAGGCACTTTAACTCCAACAAATAAAACCAACAAATCAATGACTTATATTATATGACTTATCTTCAACTCCATATCAGAGGTATTTCAAGCTGCACCTTCTGCTTACGCCCATACCAGCCTGGATGCGCCCGATCTCGTCTGATCTCAGAAGCTAAGCAGGGTCGGGCCTGGTTAGTACTTGGATGGGAGACAGCCTGGGAATACCAGGTGCTGTAAGCTTTTTCAACCAGCAGAGAACGGTCTCGCTTAATCTAGCCACACA
>NW_026906209.1:152500-160000 GCF_033807715.1 Cololabis saira
TCCATATAAGAGGTATTTCAAGCAGCAGCTTCTGCTTACGGCCATACCAGCCTGGATGCGCCCGATCTTGTCTGATCTCGGAAGCTAAGCAGGGTCGGGCCTGGTTAGTACTTGGATGGGAGACCGCCTGGGAATACCAGGTGCTGTAAGCTTTTTCAACCAGCAGAGAGCGCTCTCGCTTAATCTACCCACACATATTTCAACGTGGTAAGAGCGACAGCTCACGTCCAAAAGTGTTTTGCACATGGTTAAGGCACTTTAACTCCAACAAATAAAACCAACAAATCAATGACTTATATTCTATGACTTATCTTCAACTCCATATAAGAGGTATTTCAAGCTGCAGCTTCTGCTTACGGCCATACCAGCCTGGATGCGCCCGATCTCGTCTGATCTCGGAAGCTAAGCAGGGTCGGGCCTGGTTAGTACTTGGATGGGAGACCGCCTGGGAATACCAGGTGCTGTAAGCATTTTCAACCAGCAGAGAGCGCTCTCGCTTAATCTACCCACACATATTTCAACGTGGTAACAGCGACAGCTCACGTCCAAAAGTGTTTTTCACATGGTTAAGGCACTTTAACTCCAACAAATAAGCGCTTCTAAATTATTATCACCAACAAATCAATGACTTATATTATATGACTTATCTTCAACTCCATATAAGAGGTATTTCAAGCAGCAGCTTCTGCTTACGGCCATACCAGCCTGGATGCGCCCGATCTTGTCTGATCTCGGAAGCTAAGCAGGGTCGGGCCTGGTTAGTACTTGGGTGGGAGACCGCCTGGGAATACCAGGTGCTGTAAGCATTTTCAACCAGCAGAGAGCGCTCTCGCTTAATCTACCCACACATATTTCAACGTGGTAACAGCGACAGCTCACGTCCTAAAGTGTTTTGCACATGGTTAAGGCACTTTAACTCCAACAAATAAGCGCTTCTAAATTATTATCACCAACAAATCAATGACTTATAGTATATGACTTATCTTCAACTCCATATAAGAGTTATTTCAAGCTGCACCTTCAGCTTACGGCCATACCAGCCTGTATGTGCCCGATCTCGTCTGATCTCGGAAGCTAAGCAGGGTCGGGCCGGGTTAGTACTTGGATGGGAGACCGCCTGGGAATATCAGGTGCTGTAAGCTTTTTCAACCAGCAGAGAGCGCTCTCGCTTAATCTACCCACACATATTTCAACGTGGTAACAGCGACAGCTCACGTCCTAAAGTGTTTTGCACATGGTTAAGGCACTTTAACTCCAACAAATAAAACCAACAAATCAATGACTTATATTCTATGACTTATCTTCAACTCCATATAAGAGGTATTTCAAGCTGCAGCTTCAGCTTACGGCCATACCAGCCTGGATGCGCCCGATCTCGTCTGATCTCGGAAGCTAAGCAGGGTCGGGCCTGGTTAGTACTTGGATGGGAGACCGCCTGGGAATATCAGGTGCTGTAAGCTTTTTCAACCAGCAGAGAGCGCTCTCGCTTAATCTACCCACACATATTTCAACGTGGTAACAGCGACAGCTCACGTCCTAAAGGGTTTTGCACATGGTTAAGGCACTTTAACTCCAACAAATAAAACCAACAAATCAATGACTTATATGCTATGACATATCTTCAACTCCATATAAGAGGTATTTCAAGCTGCGGCTTCTGCTTACGGCCATACCAGCCTGGATGCGCCCGATCTCGTCTGATCTCGGAAGCTAAGCAGGTTCGGGCCTGGTTAGTACTTGGATGGGAGACCGCCTGGGAATACCAGGTGCTGTAAGAATTTTCAACCAGCAGAGAGCGCCCTCGCTTAATCTACCCACACATATTTCAACGTGGTAACAGCGACAGCTCACGTCCAAAAGTGTTTTTCACATGGTTAAGGCACTTTAACTCCAACAAATAAGCGCTTCTAAATTATTATCACCAACAAATCAATGACTTGTATTATATGACTTATCTTCAACTCCATATAAGAAGTATTTCAAGCTGTAGCTTCAGCTTATGGCCATACCAGCCTGGATGCGCCCGATCTCGTCTGATCTCGGAAGCTAAGCAGGGTCGGGCCTGGTTAGTACTTGGATGGGAGACCGCCTGGGAATACCAGGTGCTGTAAGCTTTTTCAACCAGCAGAGAGCGCTCTCGCTTAATCTACCCACACATATTTCAACGTGGTAAGAGCCACAGCTCACGTCCAAAAGTGTTAGGCACATGGTTAAGGCACTTTAACTCCAACAAATAAAACCAACAAATCAATGACTTATATTCTATGACTTATCTTCAACTCCATATAAGAGGTATTTCAAGCTGCAGCTTCTGCTTATGGCCATACCAGCCTGGATGCGCCCGATCTCGTCTGATCTCGGAAGCTAAGCAGGGTCGGGCCTGGTTAGTACTTGGATGGGAGACCGCCTGGGAATACCAGGTGCTGTAAGCTTTTTCAACCAGCAGAGAGCGCTCTCGCTTAATCTACCCACACATATTTCAACGTGGTAAGAGCGACAGCTCACGTCCAAAGTGTTTTTCACATGGTTAAGGCACTTTAACTCCAACAAATAAGCGCTTCTAAATTATTATCACCAACAAATCAATGACTTGTATTATATGACTTATCTTCAACTCCATATAAGAAGTATTTCAAGCTGCAGCTTCAGCTTATGGCCATACCAGCCTGGATGCGCCCGATCTCGTCTGATCTCGGAAGCTAAGCAGGGTAAGGCCTGGTTAGTACTTGGATGGGAGACCGCCTGGGAATACCAGGTGCTGTAAGCTTTTTCAACCAGCAGAGAGCGCTCTCGCTTAATCTACCCACACATATTTCAACGTGGTAAGAGCGACAGCTCACGTCCAAAAGTGTTTTGCACATGGTTAAGGCACTTTAACTCCAACAAATAAAACCAACAAATCAATGACTTATATTCTATGACTTATCTTCAACTCCATATAAGAGGTATTTCAAGCAGCAGCTTCTGCTTACGGCCATACCAGCCTGGATGCGCCCGATCTTGTCTGATCTCGGAAGCTAAGCAGGGTCGGGCCTGGTTAGTACTTGGATGGGAGACCGCCTGGGAATACCAGGTGCTGTAAGCATTTTCAACCAGCAGAGAGCGCTCTCGCTTAATCTACCCACACATGTTTCAACGTGGTAACAGCGACAGCTCACGTCCTAAAGTGTTTTGCACATGGTTAAGGCACTTTAACTCCAACAAATAAGCGCTTCTAAATTATTATCATCAACAAATCAATGACTTATATTATTGACTTATCTTCAACTCCATATAAGAGGTATTTCAAGCTGCAGCTTCAGCTTACGGCCATACCAGCCTGGATGCGCCCGATCTCGTCTGATCTCGGAAGCTAAGCAGGGTCGGGCCTGGTTAGTACTTGGATGGGAGACAGCCTGGGAATATCAGGTGCTGTAAGCTTTTTCAACCAGCAGAGAGCGCTCTCGCTTAATCTACCCACACATATTTCAACGTGGTAACAGCGACAGCTCACGTCCTAAAGTGTTTTGCACATGGTTAAGGCACTTTAACTCCAACAAATAAAACCAACAAATCAATGACTTATATGCTATGACTTATCTTCAACTCCATATAAGAGGTATTTCAAGCTGCAGCTTCTGCTTACGGCCATACAAGCCTGGATGCGCCCGATCTCGTCTGATCTCGGAAGCTAAGCAGGGTCGGGCCTGGTTAGTACTTGGATGGGAGACCGCCTGGGAATACCAGGTGCTGTAAGCTTTTTCAACCAGCAGAGAACGCTCTCGCTTAATCTAGCCACACATATTTCAACGTGGTAACAGCGACAGCTCACGTCCTAAAGTGTTTTGCACATGGTTAAGGCACTTTAACTCCAACAAATAAGCGCTTCTAAATTATTATCACCAACAAATCAATGACTTATATTTTATGACTTATCTTCAACTCCATATAAGAGGTATTTCAAGCTGCAGCTACTGCTTACGGCCATACCAGCCTTGATGCGCCCGATCTCATCTGATCTCGGAAGCTAAGCAGGGTCGGGCCTGGTTAGTACTTGGATGGGAGACCGCCTGGGAATACCAGGTGCTGTAAGCTTTTTCAACCAGCAGAGCGCGCTCTCGCTTAATCTACCCACACAAATTTCAACGTGGTAACAGCGACAGCTCACGTCCTAAAGTGTTTTTCACATGGTTAAGGCACTTTGACTCCAACAAATATGCGCTTCTAAATTATTATCACCAACAAATCAATGACTTATATTATATGACTTATCTTCAACTCCATATAAGAAGTATTTCAAGCTGCAGCTTCAGCTTATGGCCATACCAGCCTGGATGCGCCCGATCTCGTCTGATCTCGGAAGCTAAGCAGGGTCGGGCCTGGTTAGTACTTGGATGGGAGACCGCCTGGGAATACCAGGTGCTGTAAGCTTTTTCAACCAGCAGAGAGTGCTCTCGCTTAATCTACCCACACATATTTCAACGTGGTAAGAGCGACAGCTCACGTCCAAAAGTGTTAGGCACATGGTTAAGGCACTTTAACTCCAACAAATAAAACCAACAAATCAATGACTTATATTCTATGACTTATCTTCAACTCCATATAAGAGGTATTTCAAGCTGCAGCTTCTGCTTATGGCCATACCAGCCTGGATGCGCCCGATCTCGTCTGATCTCGGAAGCTAAGCAGGGTCGGGCCTGGTTAGTACTTGGATGGGAGACCGCCTGGGAATACCAGGTGCTGTAAGCTTTTTCAACCAGCAGAGAGCGCTCTCGCTTAATCTACCCACACATATTTCAACGTGGTAAGAGCGACAGCTCACGTCCAAAGTGTTTTTCACATGGTTAAGGCACTTTAACTCCAACAAATAAGCGCTTCTAAATTATTATCACCAACAAATCAATGACTTGTATTATATGACTTATCTTCAACTCCATATAAGAAGTATTTCAAGCTGCAGCTTCAGCTTATGGCCATACCAGCCTGGATGCGCCCGATCTCGTCTGATCTCGGAAGCTAAGCAGGGTAAGGCCTGGTTAGTACTTGGATGGGAGACCGCCTGGGAATACCAGGTGCTGTAAGCTTTTTCAACCAGCAGAGAGCGCTCTCGCTTAATCTACCCACACATATTTCAACGTGGTAAGAGCGACAGCTCACGTCCAAAAGTGTTTTGCACATGGTTAAGGCACTTTAACTCCAACAAATAAAACCAACAAATCAATGACTTATATTCTATGACTTATCTTCAACTCCATATAAGAGGTATTTCAAGCTGCAGCTTCTGCTTACGGCCATACCAGCCTGGATGCGCCCGATCTCGTCTGATCTCGGAAGCTAAGCAGGGTCGGGCCTGGTTAGTACTTGGATGGGAGACCGCCTGGGAATACCAGGTGCTGTAAGCATTTTCAACCAGCAGAGAGCGCTCTCGCTTAATCTACCCACACATATTTCAACGTGGTAACAGCGACAGCTCACGTCCAAAAGTGTTTTTCACATGGTTAAGGCACTTTAACTCCAACAAATAAGCGCTTCTAAATTATTATCACCAACAAATCAATGACTTATATTATATGACTTATCTTCAACTCCATATAAGAGGTATTTCAAGCAGCAGCTTCTGCTTACGGCCATACCAGCCTGGATGCGCCCGATCTCGTCTGATCTTGGAAGCTAAGCAGGGTCGGGCCTGGTTAGTACTTGGATGGGAGACCGCCTGGGAATATCAGGTGCTGTAAGCTTTTTCAACCAGCAGAGAGCGCTCTCGCTTAATCTACCCACACATATTTCAACGTGGTAACAGCGACAGCTCACGTCCTAAAGTGTTTTGCACATGGTTAAGGCACTTTAACTCCAACAAATAAAACCAACAAATCAATGACTTATATTCTATGACTTATCTTCAACTCCATATAAGAGGTATTTCAAGCAGCAGATTCTGCTTACGGCCATACCAGCCTGGATGCGCCCGATCTCGTCTGATCTCGGAAGCTAAGCAGGGTCGGGCCAGGTTAGTACTTGGATAGGAGACCGCCTGGGAATACCAGGTGCTGTAAGCATTTTCAACCAGCAGAGAACGCTCTCGCTTAATCTACCCACACATATTTCAACGTGGTAACAGCGACAGCTCACGTCCTAAAGTGTTTTGCACATGGTTAAGGCACTTTAACTCCAACAAATAAAACCAACAAATCAATGACTTATATTCTATGACTTATCTTCAACTCCATATAAGAGGTATATCAAGCTGCAGCTTCTGCTTACGGCCATACCAGCCTGGATGCGCCCGATCTCGTCTGATCTCGGAAGCTAAGCAGGGTCGGGCCTGGTTAGTACTTGGATGGGAGACCGCCTGGGAATACCAGGTGCTGTAAGCTTTTTCAACCAGCAGAGAGCGCTCTCGCTTAATCTACCCACACAAATTTCAACGTGGTAACAGCGACAGCTCACGTCCTAAAGTGTTTTGCACATGGTTGAGGCACTTTAACTCCAACAAATAAGCGCTTCTAAATTATTATCACCAACAAATCAATGACTTATATTATATGACTTATCTTCAACTCCATATAAGAGGTATTTCAAGCTGCAGCTTCAGCTCACGGCCATACCAGCGTGGATGCGCCCGATCTCGTCTGATCTCGGAAGCTAAGCATGGTCGGGCCTGGTTAGTACTTGGATGGGAGACCGCCTGGGAATACCAGGTGCTGTAAGCATTTTCAACCAGCAGAGAACGCTCTCACTTAATCTACCCACACATATTTCAACGTGGTAACAGCGACAGCTCACGTCCTAAAGTGTTTTGCACATGGTTAAGGCACTTTAACTCCAACAAATAAAACCAACAAATCAATGACTTATATTCTATGACTTATCTTCAACTCCATACAAGAGGTATTTCAAGCTGCAGCTTCTGCTTACGGCCATACCAGCCTGGATGCGCCCGATCTCGTCTGATCTCGGAAGCTAAGCAGGGTCGGGCCTGGTTAGTACTTGGATGGGAGACCGCCTGGGAATACCAGGTGCTGTAAGCTTTTTCAACCAGCAGAGAGCGCTCTCGCTTAATCTACCCACACAAATTTCAACGTGGTAACAGCGACAGCTCACGTCCTAAAGTGTTTTGCACATGGTTAAGGCACTTTAACTCCAACAAATAAGCGCTTCTAAATTATTATCACCAACAAATCAATGACTTATATTATATGACTTATCTTCAACTCCATATAAGAGATATTTCAAGCTGCAGCTTCAGCTCACGGCCATACCAGCGTGGATGCGCCCGATCTCGTCTGATCTCGGAAGCTAAGCAGGGTCGGGCCTGGTTAGTACTTGGATGGGAGACCGCCTGGGAATACCAGGTGCTGTAAGCATTTTCAACCAGCAGAGAACGCTCTCGCTTAATCTACCCACACATATTTCAACGTGGTAACAGCGACAGCTCACGTCCTAAAGTGTTTTGCACATGGTTAAGGCACTTTAACTCCAACAAATAAAACCAACAAATCAATGACTTATATTCTATGACTT
>NW_026906209.1:167500-170000 GCF_033807715.1 Cololabis saira
CAAATCAATGACTTGTATTATATGACTTATCTTCAACTCCATATAAGAAGTATTTCAAGCTGCAGCTTCAGCTTATGGCCATACCAGCCTGGATGCGCCCGATCTCGTCTGATCTCGGAAGCTAAGCAGGGTAAGGCCTGGTTAGTACTTGGATGGGAGACCGCCTGGGAATATCAGGTGCTGTAAGCTTTTTCAACCAGCAGAGAGCGCTCTCGCTTAATCTACCCACACATATTTCAACGTGGTAAGAGCGACAGCTCACGTCCAAAAGTGTTTTGCACATGGTTAAGGCACTTTAACTCCAACAAATAAAACCAACAAATCAATGACTTATATTCTATGACTTATCTTCAACTCCATATAAGAGGTATTTCAAGCTGCAGCTTCTGCTTACGGCCATACCAGCCTGGATGCGCCCGATCTCGTCTGATCTCGGAAGCTAAGCAGGGTCGGGCCTGGTTAGTACTTGGATGGGAGACCGCCTGGGAATACCAGGTGCTGTAAGCATTTTCAACCAGCAGAGAGCGCTCTCGCTTAATCTACCCACACATATTTCAACGTGGTAACAGCGACAGCTCACGTCCAAAAGTGTTTTTCACATGGTTAAGGCACTTTAACTCCAACAAATAAGCGCTTCTAAATTATTATCACCAACAAATCAATGACTTATATTATATGACTTATCTTCAACTCCATATAAGAGGTATTTCAAGCAGCAGCTTCTGCTTACGGCCATACCAGCCTGGATGCGCCCGATCTTGTCTGATCTCGGAAGCTAAGCAGGGTCGGGCCTGGTTAGTACTTGGATGGGAGACCGCCTGGGAATACCAGGTGCTGTAAGCATTTTCAACCAGCAGAGAGCGCTCTCGCTTAATCTACCCACACATGTTTCAACGTGGTAACAGCGACAGCTCACGTCCTAAAGTGTTTTGCACATGGTTAAGGCACTTTAACTCCAACAAATAAGCGCTTCTAAATTATTATCATCAACAAATCAATGACTTATATTATATGACTTATCTTCAACTCCATATAAGAGGTATTTCAAGGTGCAGCTTCAGCTTACGGCCATACCAGCCTGGATGCGCCCGATCTCGTCTGATCTCGGAAGCTAAGCAGGGTCGGGCCTGGTTAGTACTTGGATGGGAGACCGCCTGGGAATATCAGGTGCTGTAAGCTTTTTCAACCAGCAGAGAGCGCTCTCGCTTAATCTACCCACACATATTTCAACGTGGTAACAGCGACAGCTCACGTCCTAAAGTGTTTTGCACATGGTTAAGGCACTTTAACTCCAACAAATAAAACCAACAAATCAATGACTTATATGCTATGACTTATCTTCAACTCCATATAAGAGGTATTTCAAGCTGCAGCTTCTGCTTACGGCCATACAAGCCTGGATGCGCCCGATCTCGTCTGATCTCGGAAGCTAAGCAGGGTCGGGCCTGGTTAGTACTTGGATGGGAGACCGCCTGGGAATACCAGGTGCTGTAAGCTTTTTCAACCAGCAGAGAACGCTCTCGCTTAATCTAGCCACACATATTTCAACGTGGTAACAGCGACAGCTCACGTCCTAAAGTGTTTTGCACATGGTTAAGGCACTTTAACTCCAACAAATAAGCGCTTCTAAATTATTATCACCAACAAATCAATGACTTATATTTTATGACTTATCTTCAACTCCATATAAGAGGTATTTCAAGCTGCAGCTTCTGCTTACGGCCATACCAGCCTTGATGCGCCCGATCTCATCTGATCTCGGAAGCTAAGCAGGGTCGGGCCTGGTTAGTACTTGGATGGGAGACCGCCTGGGAATACCAGGTGCTGTAAGCTTTTTCAACCAGCAGAGAGCGCTCTCGCTTAATCTACCCACACATATTTCAACGTGGTAACAGCGACAGCTCACGTCCTAAAGTGTTTTTCACATGGTTAAGGCACTTTAACTCCAACAAATATGCGCTTCTAAATTATTATCACCAACAAATCAATGACTTATATTATATGACTTATCTTCAACTCCATATAAGAAGTATTTCAAGCTGCAGCTTCAGCTTATGGCCATACCAGCCTGGATGCGCCCGATCTCGTCTGATCTCGGAAGCTAAGCAGGGTCGGGCCTGGTTAGTACTTGGATGGGAGACCGCCTGGGAATACCAGGTGCTGTAAGCTTTTTCAACCAGCAGAGAGCGCTCTCGCTTAATCTACCCACACATATTTCAACGTGGTAAGAGCGACAGCTCACGTCCAAAAGTGTTAGGCACATGGTTAAGGCACTTTAACTCCAACAAATAAAACCAACAAATCAATGACTTATATTCTATGACTTATCTTCAACTCCATATAAGAGGTATTTCAAGCTGCAGCTTCTGCTTATGGCCATACCAGCCTGGATGCGCCCGATCTCGTCTGATCTCGAAAGCTAAGCAGGGTCGGGCCTGGTTAGTACTTGGATGGGAGACCGCCTGGGAATACCAGGTGCTGTAAGCTTTTTCAACCAGCA
>NW_026906209.1:175000-177500 GCF_033807715.1 Cololabis saira
CAACAAATAAAACCAACAAATCAATGACTTATATTCTATGACTTATCTTCAACTCCATACAAGAGGTATTTCAAGCTGCAGCTTCTGCTTACGGCCATACCAGCCTGGATGCGCCCGATCTCGTCTGATCTCGGAAGCTAAGCAGGGTCGGGCCTGGTTAGTACTTGGATGGGAGACCGCCTGGGAATACCAGGTGCTGTAAGCTTTTTCAACCAGCAGAGAGCGCTCTCGCTTAATCTACCCACACAAATTTCAACGTGGTAACAGCGACAGCTCACGTCCTAAAGTGTTTTGCACATGGTTAAGGCACTTTAACTCCAACAAATAAGCGCTTCTAAATTATTATCACCAACAAATCATTGACTTATATTATATGACTTATCTTCAACTCCATATAAGAGGTATTTCAAGCTGCAGCTTCAGCTCACGGCCATACCAGCGTGGATGCGCCCGATCTCGTCTGATCTCGGAAGCTAAGCAGGGTCGGGCCTGGTTAGTACTTGGATGGGAGACCGCCTGGGAATACCAGGTGCTGTAAGCATTTTCAACCAGCAGAGAACGCTCTCGCTTAATCTACCCACACATATTTCAACGTGGTAACAGCGACAGCTCACGTCCTAAAGTGTTTTGCACATGGTTAAGGCACTTTAACTCCAACAAATAAAACCAACAAATCAATGACTTATATTCTATGACTTATCTTCAACTCCATATAAGAGGTATTTCAAGCAGCAGATTCTGCTTACGGCAATACCAGCCTGGATGCGCCCGATCTCATCTGATCTCGGAAGCTAAGCAGGGTCGGGCCTGGTTAGTACTTGGATGGGAGACCGCCTGGGAATACCAGGTGCTGTAAGCTTTTTCAACCAGCAGAGAGCGCTCTCGCTTAATCTACCCACACATATTTCAACGTGGTAACAGCGACAGCTCACGTCCTAAAGTGTTTTTCACATGGTTAAGGCACTTTAACTCCAACAAATATGCGCTTCTAAATTATTATCACCAACAAATCAATGACTTATATTATATGACTTATCTTCAACTCCATATAAGAGGTATTTCAAGCTGCAGCTTCTGCTTACGGCCATACCAGCCTGGATGCGCCCGATCTCGTCTGATCTCGGAAGCTAAGCAGGGTCGGGCCTGGTTAGTACTTGGATGGGAGACCGCCTGGGAATACCAGGTGCTGTAAGCTTTTTCAACCAGCAGAGAGCGCTCTCGCTTAATCTACCCACACATATTTCAACGTGGTAACAGCGACAGCTCACGTCCTAAATTGTTTTGCACATGGTTAAGGCACTTTAACTCCAACAAATAAGCGCTTCTAAATTATTATCACCAACAAATCAATGACTTATATTATATGACTTATCTTCAACTCCATATAAGAGGTATTTCAAGCTGCAGCTTCAGCTTACGGCCATACCAGCCTCGATGCGCCCGATCTCGTCTGATCTCGGAAGCTAAGCAGGGTCGGGCCTGGTTAGTACTTGGATGGGAGACCGCCTGGGAATACCAGGTGCTGTATGCTTTTTCAACCAGCAGAGAACGCTCTCGCTTAATCTACCCACACTTATTTCAACGTGGTAACTGCGACAGCTCACGTCCTAAAGTGTTTTGCACATGGTTAAGGCACCTTAACTCCAACAAATAAAACCAACAGATCAATGACTTATATTCTATGACTTATCTTCAACTCCATATAAGAGGTATTTCAAGCTGCAGCTTCTGCTTACGGCCATACCAGCCTGGATGAGCCCGATCTCGTCTGATCTCGGAAGCTAAGCAGGGTCGGGCCTGGTTAGTACTTGGATTGGAAACCGCCTGGGAATACCAGGTGCTGTAAGCTTTTTCAACCAGCAGAGAGCGCTCTCGCTTAATCTACACACACATATTTCAACGTGGTAACAGCGACAGCTCACGTCCTAAAATGTTTTGCACATGGTTAAGGCACTTTAACTCCAACAAATAAAACCAACAAATCAATGACTTATATTCTATGACTTATCTTCAACTCCCTATAAGAGGTATTTCAAGCTGCAGCTTCTGCTTACGGCCATACCAGCCTGGATGCGCCCGATCTCGTCTGATCTCGGAAGCTAAGCAGGGTCGGGCCTGGTTAGTACTTGGATGGGAGACCGCCTGGGAATACCAGGTGCTGTAAGCTTTTTCAACCAGCAGAGAGCGCTCTCGCTTAATCTACCCACACATATTTCAACGTGGTAACAGCGACAGCTCACGTCCTAAAGTGTTTTGCACATGGTTAAAGCACTTTAACTCCAACAAATAAGCGCTTCTAAATTATTATCACCAACAAATCAATGACTTGTATTATATACTTATCTTCAACTCCATATAAGAAGTATTTCAAGCTGCAGCTTCAGCTTACGGCCATACCAGCCTGGATGCGCCCGATCTCGTCTGATCTCGGAAGCTAAGCAGGGTCGGGCCTGGTTAGTACTTGGATGGGAGACCGCCTGGGAATACCAGGTGCTGTAAG
>NW_026906209.1:202500-232500 GCF_033807715.1 Cololabis saira
TTTAACCAGCAGAGAGCGCTCTCGCTTAATCTACCCACACAAATTTCAACGTGGTAACAGCGACAGCTCACGTCCTAAAGTGTTTTGCACATGGTTAAGGCACTTTAACTCCAACAAATAAGCGCTTCTAAATTATTATCACCAACAAATCAATGACTTATATTATATGACTTATTTTCAACTCCATATAAGAGGTATTTCAAGCTGCAGCTTCAGCTTACGGCCATACCAGCCTGGATGCGCCCGATCTCGTCTGATCTCGGAAGCTAAGCAGGGTCGGGCCTGGTTAGTACTTGGATGGGAGACCGCCTGGGAATACCAGGTGCTGTAAGCTTTTTCAACCAGCAGAGAGCGCTCTCGCTTAATCTACCCACACATATTTCAACGTGGTAACAGCGACAGCTCACGTCCTAAAGTGTTTTGCACATGGTTAAGGCACTTTAACTCCAACAAATAAAACCAACAAATCAATGACTTATATTCTATGACTTATCTTCAACTCCATATAAGAGGTATTTCAAGCTGCAGCTTCTGCTTACGGCCCTACCAGCCTGGATGCGCCAGATCTCGTCTGATCTCGGAAGCTAAGCAGGGTCGGGCCTGGTTAGTACTTGGATGGGAGACCGCCTGGGAATACCAGGTGCTGTAAGCTTTTTCAACCAGCAGAGAGCGCTCTCGCTTAATCTACCCACACATATTTCAACGTGGTAACAGCGACAGCTCACGTCCTAAAGTGTTTTGCACATGGTTAAGGCACTTTAACTCCAACAAATAAGCGCTTCTAAATTATTATCACCAACAAATCAATGACTTATATTATATGACTTATCTTCAACTCCATATAAGAGGTATTTCAAGCTGCAGCTTCTGCTTACGGCCATACCACCCTGGATGCGCCCGATCTTGTCTGATCTCGGAAGCTAAGCAGGGTCGGGCCTGGTTAGTACTTGGATGGGAGACCGCCTGGGAATACCAGGTGCTGTAAGCTTTTTCAACCAGCAGAGAGCGCTCTCGCTTAATCTACCCACACATATTTCAACGTGGTAACAGCGACAGCTCACGTCCTAAAGTGTTTTGCACATGGTTAAGGCACTTTAACGCCAACAAATAAGCGCTTCTAAATTATTATCACCAACAAATCAATGACTTATATTATATGACTTATCTTCAACTCCATATAAGAAGTATTTCAAGCTGCAGCTTCAGCTTACGGCCATACCAGCCTGGATGCGCCCGATCTCGTCTGATCTCGGAAGCTAAGCAGGGTCAGGCCTGGTTAGTACTTGGATGGGAGACCGCCTGGGAATACCAGGTGCTGTAAGTATTTTCAACCAGCAGAGAGCGCTCTCGCTTAATCTACCCACACATATTTCAACGTGGTAACAGCGACAGCTCACGTCCTAAAGTGTTTTGCACATGGTTAAGGCACTTTAACTCCAACAAATAAAACCAACAAATCAATGACTTATATTCTATGACTTATCTTCAACTCCATATAAGAGGTATTTCAAGCTGCAGCTTCTGCTTACGGCCATACCAGCCTGGATGCGCCCGATCTCGTCTGATCTCGGAAGCTAAGCAGGGTCGGGCCTGGTTAGTACTTGGATGGGAGACCGCCTGGGAATACCAGGTGCTGTAAGCTTTTTCAACCAGCAGAGAGCGCTCTCGCTTAATCTACCCACACATATTTCAACGTGGTAACAGCGACAGCTCACGTCCTAAAGTGTTTTTCACATGGTTAAGGCACTTTAACTCCAACAAATATGCGCTGCTAAATTATTATCACCAACAAATCAATGACTTATATTATATGACTTATCTTCAACTCCATATAAGAGGTATTTCAAGCTGCAGCTTCAGCTTACGGCCATACCAGCCTGGATGCGCCCGATCTCGTCTGATCTCGGAAGCTAAGCAGGGTCGGGCCTGGTTAGTACTTGGATGGGAGACCGCCTGGGAATATCAGGTGCTGTAAGCTTTTTCAACCAGCAGAGAGCGCTCTCGCTTAATCTACCCACACATATTTCAACGTGGTAACAGCGACAGCTCACGTCCTAAAGTGTTTTGCACATGGTTAAGGCACTTTAACTCCAACAAATAAATCCAACAAATCAATGACTTATATTCTATGACTTATCTTCAACTCCATATAAGAGGTATTTCAAGCTGCAGCTTCTGCTTACGGCCATACCAGCCTGGATGCGCCAGATCTCGTCTGATCTCGGAAGCTAAGCAGGGTCGGGCCTGGTTAGTACTTGGATGGGAGACCGCCTGGGAATACCAGGTGCTGTAAGCTTTTTCAACCAGCAGAGAGCGCTCTCGCTTAATCTACCCACACATATTTCAACGTGGTAACAGCGACAGCTCACGTCCTAAAGTGTTTTGCACATGGTTAAGGCACTTTAACTCCAACAAATAAAACCAACAAATCAATGACTTATATTCTATGACTTATCTTCAACTCCATATAAGAGGTATTTCAAGCTGCAGCTTCTGCTTACAGCCATACCAGCCTGGATGCGCCCGATCTCGTCTGATCTCGGAAGCTAAGCAGGGTCGGGCCTGGTTAGTACTTGGATGGGAGACCGCCAGGGAATACCAGGTGCTGTAACCTTTTTCAACCTGCAGAGAACGCTCTCGCTTAATCTACCCACATATATTTCAACGTGGTAACAGCGACAGCTCACGTCCTAAAGTGTTTTGCACATGGTTAAGGCACTTTAATTCCAACAAATAAGCGCTTCTAAATTATTATCACCAACAAATCAATGACTTATATTATATGACTTATCTTCAACTCCATATAAGAGGTATTTCAAGCTGCAGCTTCTGCTTACGGCCATACCACCCTGGATGCGCCCGATCTCGTCTGATCTCGGAAGCTAAGCAGGGTCGGGCCTGGTTAGTACTTGGATGGGAGACCGCCTGGGAATACCAGGTGCTGTAAGCTTTTTCAACCAGCAGAGAGCGCTCTCGCTTAATCTACCCACACATATTTCAACGTGGTAACAGCGACAGCTCACGTCCTAAAGTGTTTTGCACATGGTTAAGGCAGTTTAACTCCAACAAATATGCGCTTCTAAATTATTATCACCAACAAATCAATGACTTATATTCTATGACTTATCTTCAACTCCATATAAGAGGTATTTCAAGCTGCAGCTTCTGCTTACGGCCATACCAGCCTGGATCCGCCCGATCTCGTCTGATCTCGGAAGCTAAGCAGGGTCGGGCCTGGTTAGTACTTGGATGGGAGACCGCCTGGGAATACCAGGTGCTGTAAGCTTTTTCAACCAGCAGAGAGCGCTCTCGCTTAATCTACCCACACATATTTCAACGTGGTAACAGCGACAGCTCACGTCCTAAAGTGTTTTGCACATGGTTAAGGCACTTTAACTCCAACAAATAAAACCAACAAATCAATGACTTATATTCTATGACTTATCTTCAACTCCATATAAGAGGTATTTCAAGCAGCAGATTCTGCTTACGGCCATACCAGCCTGGATGCGCCCGATTTCGTCTGATCTCGGAAGCTAAGCAGGGTCCGGCCTGGTTAGTACTTGGATGGGAGACCGCCTGGTAATACCAGGTGCTGTAAGCTTTTTCAACCAGCAGAGAGCGCTCTCGCTTAATCTACCCACACATATTTCAACGTGGTAACAGCGACAGCTCACGTCCTAAAGTGTTTTGCACATGGTTAAGGCACTTTAACTCCAACAAATAGCACCAACAAATCAATGACTTATATTCTATGACTTATCTTCAACTCCATATAAGAGGTATGTCAAGCTGCAGCTTCTGCTTACGGCCATACCAGCCTGGATGCGCCAGATCTCGTCTGATCTCGGAAGCTAAGCAGGGTCGTGCGTGGTTAGTACTTGGATGGGAGACCGCCTGGGAATACCAGGTGCTGTAAGCTTTTTCAACCAGCAGAGAGCGCTCTCGCTTAATCTACCCACACAAATTTCAACGTGGTAACAGCGACAGCTCACGTCCTAAAGTGTTTTGCACATGGTTAAGGCACTTTAACTCCAACAAATAAGCGCTTCTAAATTATTATCACCAACAAATCAATGACTTATATTATATGACTTATCTTCAACTCCATATAAGAGGTATTTCAAGCTGCAGCTTCAGCTTACGGCCATACCAGCCTGGATGCGCCCGATCTCGTCTGATCTCGGAAGCTAAGCAGGGTCGGGCCTGGTTAGTACTTGGATGGGAGACCGCCTGGGAATACCAGGTGCTGTAAGCTTTTTCAACCAGCAGAGAGCGCTCTCGCTTAATCTACCCACACATATTTCAACGTGGTAACAGCGACAGCTCACGTCCTAAAGTGTTTTGCACATGGTTAAGGCACTTTAACTCCAACAAATAAAACCAACAAATCAATGACTTATATTCTATGACTTATCTTCAACTCCATATAAGAGGTATTTCAAGCTGCAGCTTCTGCTTACGGCCATACCAGCCTGGATGCGCCCGATCTCGTCTGATCTCGGAAGCTAAGCAGGGTCGGGCCTGGTTAGTACTTGGATGGGAGACCGCCTGGGAATACCAGGTGCTGTAAGCTTTTTCAACCAGCAGAGAGCGCTCTCGCTTAATCTACCCACACATATTTCAACGTGGTAACAGCGACAGCTCACGTCCTAAAGTGTTTTGCACATGGTTAAGGCACTTTAACTCCAACAAATAAAACCAACAAATCAATGACTATTATTGTATGACTTATCTTCAACTCCATATAAGAGGTATTTCAAGCTGCAGCTTCTGCTTACGGCCATACCAGCCTGGATCCGCCCGATCTCGTCTGATCTCGGAAGCTAAGCAGGGTCGGGCCTGGTTAGTACTTGGATGGGAGACCGCCTGGGAATACCAGGTGCTGTAAGCTTTTTCAACCAGCAGAGAGCGCTCTCGCTTAATCTACCCACACATATTTCAACGTGGTAACAACGACAGCTCACGTCCTAAAGTGTTTTGCACATGGTTAAGGCACTTTAACTCCAACAAATAAAACCAACAAATCAATGACTTATATTCTATGACTTATCTTCAACTCCATATAAGAGGTATTTCAAGCTGCAGCTTCTGCTTACGGCCATACCAGCCTGGATGCGCCCGATCTCATCTGATTTTGGAAGCTAAGCAGTGTCGGGCCTGGTTAGTACTTGGATGGGAGACCGCCTGGGAATACCAGGTGCTGTAAGCTTTTTCAACCAGCAGAGAGCGGTCTCGCTTAATCTACCCACACAAATTTCAACGTGGTAACAGCGACAGCTCACGTCCTAAAGTGTTTTGCACATGGTTAAGGCACTTTAACTCCAACAAATAAGCGCTTCTAAATTATTATCACCAACAAATCAATGACTCATATTATATGACTTATCTTCAACTCCATATAAGAGGTATTTCAAGCTGCAGCTTCTGCTTATGCCATACCAGCCTGGATGCGCCCGATCTCGTCTGATCTCGGAAGCTAAGCAGGGTCGGGCCTGGTTAGTACTTGGATGGGAGACCGCCTGGGAATACCAGGTGCTGTAAGCTTTTTCAACCTGCAGAGAGCGCTCTCGCTTAATCTACCCACACATATTTCAACGTGGTAACAGCGACAGCTCACGTCCTAAAGTGTTTTGCACATGGTTAAGGCACTTTAACTCCAACAAATAAAACCAACAAATCAATGACTTATATGCTATGACTTATCTTCAACTCCATATAAGAGGTATTTCAAGCTGCAGCTTCTGCTTACGGCCATACCAGCCTGGATGCGCCCGATCTCGTCTGATCTCATAAGCTAAGCAGGGTCGGGCCTGGTTAGTAGTTGGATGGGAGACCGCCTGGGAATACCAGGAGCTGTAAGCATTTTCAACCAGCAGAGAGCGCTCTCGCTTAATCTACCCACACATATTTCAACGTGGTAACAGCGACAGCTCACGTCCTAAAGTCTTTTGCACATGGTTAAGGCACTTTAACTCCAACAAATAATAGGTATTTCAAGCAGCAGATTCTGCTTACGGCCATACCAGCCTGGATGCGCCCGATCTCGTCTGATCTCGGAAGCTAAGCAGGGTCGGGCCTGGTTAGTACTTGGATGGGAGACCGCCTGGGAATACCAGGTGCTGTAAGCATTTTCAACCAGCAGAGAGCGCTCTCGCTTAATCTAGCCACACATATTTCAACGTGGTAACAGCGACAGCTCACGTCCTAAAGTGTTTTGCACATGGTTAAGGCACTTTAACTCCAACAAATAAAACCAACAAATCAATGACTTATATATCTATGACTTATCTTCAACTCCATATAAGAGGTATTTCAAGCTGCAGCTTCTGCTTACGGCCATACCAGCCTGGATGCGCCCGATCTCGTCTGATCTCGGAAGCTAAGCAGGGTCGGGCCTGGTTAGTACTTGGATGGGAGACCGCCTGGGAATACCAGGTGCTGTAAGCTTTTTCAACCAGCAGAGAGCGCTCTCGCTTAATCTACCCACACAAATTTCAACGTGGTAACAGCGACAGCTCACGTCCTAAAGTGTTTTGCACATGGTTAAGGCACTTTAACTCCAACAAATAAGCGCTTCTAAATTATTATCACCAACAAATCAATGACTCATATTATATGACTTATCTTCAACTCCATATGAGAGGTATTTCAAGCTGCAGCTTCTGCTTACGGCCATACCAGCCTGGATGCGCCCGATCTCGTCTGATCTCGGAAGCTAAGCAGGGTCGGGCCTGGTTAGTACTTGGATGGGAGACCGCCTGGGAATACCAGGTGCTGTAAGCATTTTCAACCAGCAGAGAGCGCTCTCGCTTAATCTAGCCACACATATTTCAACGTGGTAACAGCGACAGCTCACGTCCTAAAGTGTTTTGCACATGGTTAAGGCACTTTAACTCCAACAAATAAAACCAACAAATCAATGACTTATATTCTATGACTTATCTTCAACTCCATATAAGAGGTATTTCAAGCTGCAGCTTCTGCTTACGGCCATACCAGCCTGGATGCGCCCGATCTCGTCTGATCTCGGAAGCTAAGCAGGGTCGGGCCTGGTTAGTACTTGGATGGGAGACCGCCTGGGAATACCAGGTGCTGTAAGCTTTTTCAACCAGCAGAGAGCGCTCTCGCTTAATCTACCCACACAAATTTCAACGTGGTAACAGCGACAGCTCACGTCCTAAAGTGTTTTGCACATGGTTAAGGCACTTTAACTCCAACAAATAAGCGCTTCTAAATTATTATCACCAACAAATCAATGACTCATATTATATGACTTATCTTCAACTCCATATGAGAGGTATTTCAAGCTGCAGCTTCTGCTTACGGCCATACCAGCCTGGATGCGCCCGATCTCGTCTGATCTCGGAAGCTAAGCAGGGTCGGGCCTGGTTAGTACTTGGATGGGAGACCGCCTGGGAATACCAGGTGCTGTAAGCTTTTTCAACCTGCAGAGAGCGCTCTCGCTTAATCTACCCACACATATTTCAACGTGGTAACAGCGACAGCTCACGTCCTAAAGTGTTTTGCACATGGTTAAGGCACTTTAACTCCAACAAATAAAACCAACAAATCAATGACTTATATGCTATGACTTATCTTCAACTCCATATAAGAGGTATTTCAAGCTGCAGCTTCTGCTTACGGCCATACCAGCCTGGATGCGCCCGATCTTGTCTGATCTCGGAAGCTAAGCAGGTTCGAGCCTGGTTAGTACTTGGATGGGGGACCGCCTGGGAATACCAGGTGCTGTAAGCTTTTTCAACCAGCAGAGAACGCTCTCGCTTAATCTAGCCACACATATTTCAACGTGGTAACAGCAACAGCTCACGTCCTAAAGTGTTTTTCACATGGTTAAGGCACGTTAACTCCAACAAATAAGCGCTTCTAAATTATTATCACCAACAAATCAATGACTTATATTCTATGACTTATCTTCAACTCCATATAAGAGGTATTTCAAGCTGCAGCTTCTGCTTATGGCCATACCAGCCTGGATGTGCCCGATCTCGTCTGATCTCGGAAGCTAAGCAGGGTCGGGCCTGGTTAGTACTTGGATGGGAGACCGACTGGGAATAGCAGGTGCTGTAAGCTTTTTCAACCTGCAGAGAGCGCTCTCGCTTAATCTACCCACACATATTTCAACGTGGTAACAGCGACAGCTCACGTCCTAAAGGGTTTTGCACATGGTTAAGGCACTTTAACTCCAAACAAATAAAACCAACAAATCAATGACTTATATGCTATGACTTATCTTCAACTCCATATAAGAGGTATTTCAAGCTGCAGCTTCTGCTTACGGCCATACCAGCCTGGATGCGACCGATCTCGTCTGATCTCGGAAGCTAAGTAGGGTCGGGCCTGGTTAGTACTTGGATGGGAGACCGCCTGGGAATACCAGGTGCTGTAAGCTTTTTCAACCAGCAGAGAACGCTCTCGCTTAATCTAGCCACACATATTTCAACGTGGTAACAGCGACAGCTCACGTCCTAAAGTGTTTTGCACATGGTTAAGGCACTTTAACTCCAACAAATAAGCGCTTCTAAATTATTATCACCAACAAATCAATGACTTATATTATATGACTTATCTTCAACTCCATATAAGAGGTATTTCAAGCTGCAGCTTCTGCTTACGGCCATACCAGCCTGGATGCGCCTGATCTCGTCTGATCTCGGAAGCTAAGCAGGGTCGGGCCTGGTTAGTACTTGGATGGGAGACCGCCTGGGAATACCAGGTGCTGTAAGCTTTTTCAACCAGCAGAGAGCGCTCTTGCTTAATCTACCCACACATATTTCAACGTGGTAACAGCGACAGCTCACGTCCTAAATTGTTTTTCACATGGTTAAGGCACTTTAACTCCAACAAATAAGCGCTTCTAAATTATTATCACCAACAAATCAATGACTTATATTATATGACTTATCTTCAACTCCATATAAGAGGTATTTCAAGCTGCAGCTTCTGCTTATGGCCATACCAGCCTGGATGCGCCCGATCTCGTCTGATCTCGGAAGCTAAGCAGGGTCGGGCCTGGTTAGTACTTGGATGGGAGACCGACTGGGAATAGCAGGTGCTGTAAGCTTTTTCAACCTGCAGAGAGCGCTCTCGCTTAATCTACCCACACATATTTCAACGTGGTAACAGCGACAGCTCACGTCCTAAAGGGTTTTGCACATGGTTAAGGCACTTTAACTCCAACAAATAAAACCAACAAATCAATGACTTATATGCTATGACTTATCTTCAACTCCATATAAGAGGTATTTCAAGCTGCAGCTTCTGCTTACGGCCATACCAGCCTGGATGCGACCGATCTCGTCTGATCTCGGAAGCTAAGTAGGGTCGGGCCTGGTTAGTACTTGGATGGGAGACCGCCTGGGAATACCAGGTGCTGTAAGCTTTTTCAACCAGCAGAGAACGCTCTCGCTTAATCTAGCCACACATATTTCAACGTGGTAACAGCGACAGCTCACGTCCTAAAGTGTTTTGCACATGGTTAAGGCACTTTAACTCCAACAAATAAAACCAACAGATCAATGACTTATATTCTATGACTTATCTTTAACTCCATATAAGAGGTATTTCAAGCTGCAGCTTCTGCTTACAGCCATACCAGCCTGGATGCGCCCGATCTCATCTGATCTCGGAAGCTAAGCAGGGTCGGGCCTGGTTAGTACTTGGATGGGAGACCGCCAGGGAATACCAGGTGCTGTAACCTTTTTCAACCTGCAGAGAACGCTCTCGCTTAATCTACCCACATATATTTCAACGTGGTAACAGCGACAGCTCACGTCCTAAAGTGTTTTGCACATGGTTAAGGCACTTTAACTCCAACAAATAAGCGCTTCTAAATTATTATCACCAACAAATCAATGACTTATATTATATGACTTATCTTCAACTCCATATAAGAGGTATTTCAAGCTGCAGCTTCTGCTTACGGCCATACCACCCTGGATGCGCCTGATCTCGTCTGATCTCGGAAGCTAAGCAGGGTCGGGCCTGGTTAGTACTTGGATGGGAGACCGCCTGGGAATACCAGGTGCTGTAAGCTTTTTCAACCAGCAGAGAGCGCTCTCGCTTAATCTACCCACACATATTTCAACGTGGTAACAGCGACAGCTCACGTCCTAAAGTGTTTTGCACATGGTTAAGGCACTTTAACTCCAACAAATAAGCGCTTCTAAATTATTATCACCAACAAATCAATGACTTATATTATACGACTTATCTTCAACTCCATATAAGAGGTATTTCAAGCTGCAGCTTCTGCTTACGGCCATACCACCCTGGATGCGCCCGATCTCGTCTGATCTCGGAAGCTAAGCAGGGTCGGGCCTGGTTAGTACTTGGATGGGAGACCGCCTGGGAATACCAGGTGCTGTAAGCTTTTTCAACCAGCAGAGAGCGCTCTCGCTTAATCTACCCACACATATTTCAACGTGGTAACAGCGACAGCTCACGTCCTAAAGTGTTTTGCACATGGTTAAGGCACTTTAACGCCAACAAATAAGCGCTTCTAAATTATTATCACCAACAAATCAATGACTTATATTATATGACTTATCTTCAACTCCATATAAGAAGTATTTCAAGCTGCAGCTTCAGCTTACGGCCATACCAGCCTGGATGCGCCAGATCTCGTCTGATCTCGGAAGCTAAGCAGGGTCAGGCCTGGTTAGTACTTGGATGGGAGACCGCCTGGGAATACCAGGTGCTGTAAGTATTTTCAACCAGCAGAGAGCGCTCTCGCTTAATCTACCCACACATATTTCAACGTGGTAACAGCGACAGCTCACGTCCTAAAGTGTTTTGCACATGGTTAAGGCACTTTAACTCCAACAAATAAAACCAACAAATCAATGACTTATATTCTATGACTTATCTTCAACTCCATATAAGAGGTATTTCAAGCTGCAGCTTCTGCTTACGGCCATACCAGCCTGGATGCGCCCGATCTCGTCTGATCTCGGAAGCTAAGCAGGGTCGGGCCTGGTTAGTACTTGGATGGGAGACCGCCTGGGAATACCAGGTGCTGTAAGCTTTTTCAACCAGCAGAGAGCGCTCTCGCTTAATCTACCCACACATATTTCAACGTGGTAACAGCGACAGCTCACGTCCTAAAGTGTTTTGCACATGGTTAAGGCACTTTAACTCCAACAAATAAAACCAACAAATCAATGACTTATATTCTATGACTTATCTTCAACTCCATATAAGAGGTATTTCAAGCTGCAGCTTCTGCTTACAGCCATACCAGCCTGGATGCGCCCGATCTCGTCTGATCTCGGAAGCTAAGCAGGGTCGGGCCTGGTTAGTACTTGGATGGGAGACCGCCAGGGAATACCAGGTGCTGTAACCTTTTTCAACCTGCAGAGAACGCTCTCGCTTAATCTACCCACATATATTTCAACGTGGTAACAGCGACAGCTCACGTCCTAAAGTGTTTTGCACATGGTTAAGGCACTTTAATTCCAACAAATAAGCGCTTCTAAATTATTATCACCAACAAATCAATGACTTATATTATATGACTTATCTTCAACTCCATATAAGAGGTATTTCAAGCTGCAGCTTCTGCTTACGGCCATACCACCCTGGATGCGCCCGATCTCGTCTGATCTCGGAAGCTAAGCAGGGTCGGGCCTGGTTAGTACTTGGATGGGAGACCGCCTGGGAATACCAGGTGCTGTAAGCTTTTTCAACCAGCAGAGAGCGCTCTCGCTTAATCTACCCACACATATTTCAACGTGGTAACAGCGACAGCTCACGTCCTAAAGTGTTTTGCACATGGTTAAGGCAGTTTAACTCCAACAAATATGCGCTTCTAAATTATTATCACCAACAAATCAATGACTTATATTCTATGACTTATCTTCAACTCCATATAAGAGGTATTTCAAGCTGCAGCTTCTGCTTACGGCCATACCAGCCTGGATCCGCCCGATCTCGTCTGATCTCGGAAGCTAAGCAGGGTCGGGCCTGGTTAGTACTTGGATGGGAGACCGCCTGGGAATACCAGGTGCTGTAAGCTTTTTCAACCAGCAGAGAGCGCTCTCGCTTAATCTACCCACACATATTTCAACGTGGTAACAGCGACAGCTCACGTCCTAAAGTGTTTTGCACATGGTTAAGGCACTTTAACTCCAACAAATAAAACCAACAAATCAATGACTTATATTCTATGACTTATCTTCAACTCCATATAAGAGGTATTTCAAGCAGCAGATTCTGCTTACGGCCATACCAGCCTGGATGCGCCCGATTTCGTCTGATCTCGGAAGCTAAGCAGGGTCCGGCCTGGTTAGTACTTGGATGGGAGACCGCCTGGTAATACCAGGTGCTGTAAGCTTTTTCAACCAGCAGAGAGCGCTCTCGCTTAATCTACCCACACATATTTCAACGTGGTAACAGCGACAGCTCACGTCCTAAAGTGTTTTGCACATGGTTAAGGCACTTTAACTCCAACAAATAGCACCAACAAATCAATGACTTATATTCTATGACTTATCTTCAACTCCATATAAGAGGTATGTCAAGCTGCAGCTTCTGCTTACGGCCATACCAGCCTGGATGCGCCAGATCTCGTCTGATCTCGGAAGCTAAGCAGGGTCGTGCGTGGTTAGTACTTGGATGGGAGACCGCCTGGGAATACCAGGTGCTGTAAGCTTTTTCAACCAGCAGAGAGCGCTCTCGCTTAATCTACCCACACAAATTTCAACGTGGTAACAGCGACAGCTCACGTCCTAAAGTGTTTTGCACATGGTTAAGGCACTTTAACTCCAACAAATAAGCGCTTCTAAATTATTATCACCAACAAATCAACGACTTATATTATATGACTTATCTTCAACTCCATATAAGAGGTATTTCAAGCTGCAGCTTCAGCTTACGGCCATACCAGCCTGGATGCGCCCGATCTCGTCTGATCTCGGAAGCTAAGCAGGGTCGGGCCTGGTTAGTACTTGGATGGGAGACCGCCTGGGAATACCAGGTGCTGTAAGCTTTTTCAACCAGCAGAGAGCGCTCTCGCTTAATCTACCCACACATATTTCAACGTGGTAACAGCGACAGCTCACGTCCTAAAGTGTTTTGCACATGGTTAAGGCACTTTAACTCCAACAAATAAAACCAACAAATCAATGACTTATATTCTATGACTTATCTTCAACTCCATATAAGAGGTATTTCAAGCTGCAGCTTCTGCTTACGGCCATACCAGCCTGGATCCGCCCGATCTCGTCTGATCTCGGAAGCTAAGCAGGGTCGGGCCTGGTTAGTACTTGGATGGGAGACCGCCTGGGAATACCAGGTGCTGTAAGCTTTTTCAACCAGCAGAGAGCGCTCTCGCTTAATCTACCCACACATATTTCAACGTGGTAACAGCGACAGCTCACGTCCTAAAGTGTTTTGCACATGGTTAAGGCACTTTAACTCCAACAAATAAAACCAACAAATCAATGACTTATATTCTATGACTTATCTTCAACTCCATATAAGAGGTATTTCAAGCTGCAGCTTCTGCTTACGGCCATACCAGCCTGGATGCGCCCGATCTCATCTGATCTTGGAAGCTAAGCAGTGTCGGGCCTGGTTAGTACTTGGATGGGAGACCGCCTGGGAATACCAGGTGCTGTAAGCTTTTTCAACCAGCAGAGAGCGGTCTCGCTTAATCTACCCACACAAATTTCAACGTGGTAACAGCGACAGCTCACGTCCTAAAGTGTTTTGCACATGGTTAAGGCACTTTAACTCCAACAAATAAGCGCTTCTAAATTATTATCACCAACAAATCAATGACTCATATTATATGACTTATCTTCAACTCCATATAAGAGGTATTTCAAGCTGCAGCTTCTGCTTATGCCATACCAGCCTGGATGCGCCCGATCTCGTCTGATCTCGGAAGCTAAGCAGGGTCGGGCCTGGTTAGTACTTGGATGGGAGACCGCCTGGGAATACCAGGTGCTGTAAGCTTTTTCAACCTGCAGAGAGCGCTCTCGCTTAATCTACCCACACATATTTCAACGTGGTAACAGCGACAGCTCACGTCCTAAAGTGTTTTGCACATGGTTAAGGCACTTTAACTCCAACAAATAAAACCAACAAATCAATGACTTATATGCTATGACTTATCTTCAACTCCATATAAGAGGTATTTCAAGCTGCAGCTTCTGCTTACGGCCATACCAGCCTGGATGCGCCCGATCTCGTCTGATCTCATAAGCTAAGCAGGGTCGGGCCTGGTTAGTAGTTGGATGGGAGACCGCCTGGGAATACCAGGAGCTGTAAGCATTTTCAACCAGCAGAGAGCGCTCTCGCTTAATCTACCCACACATATTTCAACGTGGTAACAGCGACAGCTCACGTCCTAAAGTCTTTTGCACATGGTTAAGGCACTTTAACTCCAACAAATAATAGGTATTTCAAGCAGCAGATTCTGCTTACGGCCATACCAGCCTGGATGCGCCCGATCTCGTCTGATCTCGGAAGCTAAGCAGGGTCGGGCCTGGTTAGTACTTGGATGGGAGACCGCCTGGGAATACCAGGTGCTGTAAGCATTTTCAACCAGCAGAGAGCGCTCTCGCTTAATCTAGCCACACATATTTCAACGTGGTAACAGCGACAGCTCACGTCCTAAAGTGTTTTGCACATGGTTAAGGCACTTTAACTCCAACAAATAAAACCAACAAATCAATGACTTATATATCTATGACTTATCTTCAACTCCATATAAGAGGTATTTCAAGCTGCAGCTTCTGCTTACGGCCATACCAGCCTGGATGCGCCCGATCTCGTCTGATCTCGGAAGCTAAGCAGGGTCGGGCCTGGTTAGTACTTGGATGGGAGACCGCCTGGGAATACCAGGTGCTGTAAGCTTTTTCAACCAGCAGAGAGCGCTCTCGCTTAATCTACCCACACAAATTTCAACGTGGTAACAGCGACAGCTCACGTCCTAAAGTGTTTTGCACATGGTTAAGGCACTTTAACTCCAACAAATAAGCGCTTCTAAATTATTATCACCAACAAATCAATGACTCATATTATATGACTTATCTTCAACTCCATATGAGAGGTATTTCAAGCTGCAGCTTCTGCTTACGGCCATACCAGCCTGGATGCGCCCGATCTCGTCTGATCTCGGAAGCTAAGCAGGGTCGGGCCTGGTTAGTACTTGGATGGGAGACCGCCTGGGAATACCAGGTGCTGTAAGCATTTTCAACCAGCAGAGAGCGCTCTCGCTTAATCTAGCCACACATATTTCAACGTGGTAACAGCGACAGCTCACGTCCTAAAGTGTTTTGCACATGGTTAAGGCACTTTAACTCCAACAAATAAAACCAACAAATCAATGACTTATATTCTATGACTTATCTTCAACTCCATATAAGAGGTATTTCAAGCTGCAGCTTCTGCTTACGGCCATACCAGCCTGGATGCGCCCGATCTCGTCTGATCTCGGAAGCTAAGCAGGGTCGGGCCTGGTTAGTACTTGGATGGGAGACCGCCTGGGAATACCAGGTGCTGTAAGCTTTTTCAACCAGCAGAGAGCGCTCTCGCTTAATCTACCCACACAAATTTCAACGTGGTAACAGCGACAGCTCACGTCCTAAAGTGTTTTGCACATGGTTAAGGCACTTTAACTCCAACAAATAAGCGCTTCTAAATTATTATCACCAACAAATCAATGACTCATATTATATGACTTATCTTCAACTCCATATGAGAGGTATTTCAAGCTGCAGCTTCTGCTTACGGCCATACCAGCCTGGATGCGCCCGATCTCGTCTGATCTCGGAAGCTAAGCAGGGTCGGGCCTGGTTAGTACTTGGATGGGAGACCGCCTGGGAATACCAGGTGCTGTAAGCTTTTTCAACCTGCAGAGAGCGCTCTCGCTTAATCTACCCACACATATTTCAACGTGGTAACAGCGACAGCTCACGTCCTAAAGTGTTTTGCACATGGTTAAGGCACTTTAACTCCAACAAATAAAACCAACAAATCAATGACTTATATGCTATGACTTATCTTCAACTCCATATAAGAGGTATTTCAAGCTGCAGCTTCTGCTTACGGCCATACCAGCCTGGATGCGCCCGATCTTGTCTGATCTCGGAAGCTAAGCAGGTTCGAGCCTGGTTAGTACTTGGATGGGGGACCGCCTGGGAATACCAGGTGCTGTAAGCTTTTTCAACCAGCAGAGAACGCTCTCGCTTAATCTAGCCACACATATTTCAACGTGGTAACAGCAACAGCTCACGTCCTAAAGTGTTTTTCACATGGTTAAGGCACGTTAACTCCAACAAATAAGCGCTTCTAAATTATTATCACCAACAAATCAATGACTTATATTCTATGACTTATCTTCAACTCCATATAAGAGGTATTTCAAGCTGCAGCTTCTGCTTATGGCCATACCAGCCTGGATGCGCCCGATCTCGTCTGATCTCGGAAGCTAAGCAGGGTCGGGCCTGGTTAGTACTTGGATGGGAGACCGACTGGGAATAGCAGGTGCTGTAAGCTTTTTCAACCTGCAGAGAGCGCTCTCGCTTAATCTACCCACACATATTTCAACGTGGTAACAGCGACAGCTCACGTCCTAAAGGGTTTTGCACATGGTTAAGGCACTTTAACTCCAACAAATAAAACCAACAAATCAATGACTTATATGCTATGACTTATCTTCAACTCCATATAAGAGGTATTTCAAGCTGCAGCTTCTGCTTACGGCCATACCAGCCTGGATGCGACCGATCTCGTCTGATCTCGGAAGCTAAGTAGGGTCGGGCCTGGTTAGTACTTGGATGGGAGACCGCCTGGGAATACCAGGTGCTGTAAGCTTTTTCAACCAGCAGAGAACGCTCTCGCTTAATCTAGCCACACATATTTCAACGTGGTAACAGCGACAGCTCACGTCCTAAAGTGTTTTGCACATGGTTAAGGCACTTTAACTCCAACAAATAAGCGCTTCTAAATTATTATCACCAACAAATCAATGACTTATATTATATGACTTATCTTCAACTCCATATAAGAGGTATTTCAAGCTGCAGCTTCTGCTTACGGCCATACCAGCCTGGATGCGCCTGATCTCGTCTGATCTCGGAAGCTAAGCAGGGTCGGGCCTGGTTAGTACTTGGATGGGAGACCGCCTGGGAATACCAGGTGCTGTAAGCTTTTTCAACCAGCAGAGAGCGCTCTTGCTTAATCTACCCACACATATTTCAACGTGGTAACAGCGACAGCTCACGTCCTAAATTGTTTTTCACATGGTTAAGGCACTTTAACTCCAACAAATATGCGCTTCTAAATTATTATCACCAACAAATCAATGACTTATATTATATGACTTATCTTCAACTCCATATAAGAGGTATTTCAAGCTGCAGCTTCAGCTTACGGCCATACCAGCCTGGATGCGCCCGATCTCGTCTGATCTCGGAAGTTAAGCAGGGTCGGGCCTGGTTAGGACTTGGATGGGAGACCCCCTGGGAATGGCTCATGACCCCCCCAAGTCCCTATAGTCAACCTGGGGTGTGGGTGATCCTGGGGATGGAGGTGTCCAAGCTGTGGAGCTGTGGAGCAGAAGGTCGCGGGTTCGATCCCAGGCTGTGGCAAAGATGAAGAAGTGCTTCAGTGGTCATCCAGACGTGTGTGGAAGCTTTGGAGCTGTGGAGCTGTGGAGCAGAAGGTCGCGGGTTCGATCCCTGGCTGTGGCAAAGATGAAGAAGCGCTTCAGGGGTCATTCAGACGTGTGTGGAGTCTTTGCAAATTATGTATTAATGATAATTAATGAATGGAGAATAAAACTCATGGTAAATACAACATCTGGGGGTTAAGTCTCTTCAGTATTGCTGAATTCAAATCTGCTGAAATGCCTCAATATAGAGAAATAAGTATATCAACTCCACTGGCATTACTGCTGAACAGGGCAAAAAATGTCAATTAATCACCATGAAACTTCTGTAGATTACTGCTTACCCTGAGACAACAAATCACAATTGTCAAATTCACATCCAAATTAAGTGTGACGTCATTATGTGCGAATTTGCATCCAATATCTAAAAAAACAACTTATTGTTCATAAGGAACAAGCCAGAGAGGGTTCATGTAGATATGTGATACTTTAATATTCTATCCTGTTCACATAATTACTGCAATGCCTATGTTTTTAGGCCTATGTTATTGTAGTAATTAGGAGGCTTAAAACTAATTTTTTTGAGCCTGGTACATACTGTAGCAGATTTGGATACAGCCACTTTAAATACCCCCAAAATGTTAAATAAGCCCATTTCTGACATTCTAGTCTATTGTTGGAAAGTGAAAAGTTGCAGCAGCATTTTATACAAAAACTGTATGCACCCAATAAGTGTACAAAGAATTTTAATGATGCTGCCATCATTAAAATTCTTTGGTTGCATAGAGTTGTGTCTTTCTGCTCACAATCTAAAAAAACCCCAAAAAAGACACATTATTCTCAAGTAATCATGCAAGAAAATATATTTTATTAAAATAACAACAATCATAAGAGTTTCCTCTTCCTTAATTCCTCATCAACCACATTTTTAAAGTGCTGAAAACAGTCATAGACAACACCATCAAAACCAGAAGTGGTTGATTTATTTGTTGCCGGGCAGAAGGTGAAGATTTTCTGGCTGCTTCCTTCGGCTTTGTCCTTGGAGGGTGTGTACCTCTTACGCTGCCCACCACACTGAGGTACTTTGCATGCCCCACATGGCTTTGAGGATTTGCGAGGCATGACTGGGTTGGATGGCTGTGCAAGGGGTGGTGCTACAAGTATGAGGCCTGAAGTGTGAAGACGCATGGAGGGAGCCTGTGGTTGTGCAGGAACCACCAGGAGTACGGGCGCTGGGGACACTCTGGGCGCTATGGGTTTGGCCGCAGCAGCAGGCTTAGGCTGAATGGGCCTGTTCACCAGCTCCGGTTCCTCACCATCTATCCTGTGAATATTAAACGTGATGATGAGTGTCAGAATGATTTATGTCCAAAATTTCCACATTTCTAGCAATAAAGTGCTCAAATAACTTACCTCCGCTTCTCACCACGCCTTTTACCAGCAACGTGTTGAACGTCCTGGTACTGAACCTGAGCTCGATCTGGTGGTGGTAGGGAGGCTGGCAGAGTTGGAGCTGCTGGCATTTGCTCATGTGAGAGCACTGTCCGGTGAGGCTTTGCTGTTGGCACTACTGTAGCCCTGTAATTGGCCTTCTTCTCCTCTCTGGTGATGAAATTAGAGATGGATTTGGCATTCAGATTGGGCAGAGGAATGGAGAGAGTGCAGAGGATGGGGTCATCTCTGACTCTGTCAACGATCCTTTTGTACTGCCCCTTTATGGAAGATGTTATTTTACTGGGGGAGGAGAGAAAATTGGTCGGTGGCTGATTTTTGAGCATCTTGATGACGAGGTACAACAGACGACTGTCCTCTGTCACCTGCGCTGCCTGAGGGTACCTCATCCACCCAAACTTTGTTTTCTGGGCTGCTCTGGTCTCGGGTGTGTCAGCCCCAAGACACCGGCCAAACAGCGTGTAGCCCCATCTGGACTCGTACCTCTTCACAAAGTTGACAGCAGTCTTGTCATGCTCCTGAAGGGAACCGGCAGCAGTGACGATCTTCTGCCTGAGGTCAGCTGGCACAAGGTGGTGGTGACTGTTGTCTGCCAGTTCAAGCATCAGCAATGCCAACGCCTCCACTTCCTCTATTCCTGGCAGATGCAGATGTCGCTGGGTCATCAGCACATCCTGCAGAGCGGGACTATCCTCCTCCTCCACACGCTCTGCTTCCGTGAGGATGGCGTGTTTCCTACAGATGTCATCAATAGGATCCTCCTCTGCAGGCATGTCGATTCCCTCATCTGCCATCTCCTCCTCGCTTTGCTCAGCCGACTCCTCTTCGTCACCAGTCTGCTCTTCCTCAACTGCTTCCTCAACTGCAAATATGCAATTGTACTCATCACAAATGTGTCTGGCCACTTGCAAACACTTCATGCATACACAGACATGCACATAATATGCAAGATTTTTTTTTGTTTAATATTACCGGTGATATGAAATTTAACTTTACTGTCATTGTTAGAATATGGATGAAGAATAAAGGGATAGTATAGCCTCGTATGTATGTATATTGTTCAAGTGTGCGATTAACTTTACCTCTCTGGGCATAGTAACTCCTCGCAGTGAAGCTTGTTGACTGGCACATGGCATACTCCACACCAAGGAGCTCCTCCTCTTCTGGGTCCCTGTACTGATCAGGATAAGGCATAGGAGCAGCAAAGTTGGGCTCCAGGACATGGTCTTTGCCGAAGAGCACCTCAGCCTGCTGATTCATGCGCTGGATCTGCTGCGCATCCATGCATGATGTCTGCCGACCCTGCCCGCCAGCAACCTGGAGTGACTCCATCCGATTGTTCCACTGGACAGCAAACACAATCAGATAGACCTGAAACACAAGACCAATTGAATGCGTTATTAAAGCTATGAAATAAAATGTATTGTTGAAAGATTTTTTGCTCTATTGAAGTGTTATTTTTGTTACTTACTTGGAATGGCATGATACCACATCTCTGGGAAGGAATGGCATTGTAGAGGTGTGCATGCAACCCCTCCAAGGAGTTACTGCCTCGTCGGCACCTGTACTTGTTCAGTCGAACACCATGCAGCACAACCACCTTCACAGCGACGTACAGCTGTATGCCGGGGGGATCCTGTAAAACACACAACAAATCGCAAGTTTCTTGTTTATTATGGTGTCGTTTGAAATATTGCCATATTTGTTTAGATGCTTTTACAATGACACATGACAATGTGTCTACAAAGACAATAGCCCACCTGCATGCAACCAAGATGCTTGCTTGCAGTTGCCCAGTGAGCATCAACTGCCTCTGCTGACTTGAACAGGTGGATGCCATCGATGTCAAGGCCTGCTGCTCCCTTGAACTCAGCAATGATGGACTCGACCACTGAAGCTGTCTCCTGTAACATATATTTAACATAATAATTAATTAGGGCTCATCCAGTGTGATGCTTCTAATTCACACAATTAATATGTGGATTAATTTTACACTTACGTCAACACCACGGGTGATGCGCCTAACGTAGGACCTGATCTGACAAGGCTTGAGGAAGGATATCATTTCCTCGTCGGAGTATGCGGCGTACAACTCCTGGTTGCCACTCCTGACAGCCTTGCACAAGAGCATCATGTCGTCCTTGTTGTAGGCCAACACTGCACCTGCCAAAGCACTCATGAATGCCCCATACTTGGCATGGCTCTGTTTGATGATGACAGCATCCCAGCGGTGCAGCCAGTGTCGGATGTCAAGTCTGACCACAGTACCCTTCTGCACCCAGTCGCTGAACAGAGTCTCCAGGAAGGATGAACCACTGTCACTGAAATGATATCAACATTTTATACAGCCTGTGCTCCTGGTAATAAGAAAAAGTAATTTAATCTTCACTGTTTCATCTATCAATTGAATTATCAATTTCATTATCAGTTATATGGAGGTATTATTTAACTTACCGACAACAGTTGTTGTCTGCATATATGACCTTTGGTGCAGGAGCGTTTGCACGTTGGAACCGGGCAGTCAGACCGTTTGCCATACGCCTGTAGCACCCCTCAGACTCAGCTGCCACCACCACTGTCGTCAAGAACTGGCCCCATTCATTCAGAACACTGGTGACATACTGCATGGTGCCCTGGCCATCACCATATATCTTCTTGAGGATCTACAAAACAAAGCAGAACATTCATATTACAGTGTCTCTTACTGTAACAACTTTTCCAGTCTGTCCTCCTGCATGCCTATAAATCACAAAGTATTCTCACTCGACTTGATTATCAAGAACTGAGCTTCGTTAGCACAACAGAATACTGATCAAAGTGATGTTTTATTCATACCTTTTTTGTACCATCAATGCAGAGGATCTCTCCAGTCACACTGAGGATGGCAGCTCTGTACTCAGGCATCCTTTCCATTTCCATGATCATGTGTGCACGCCTCAGCACACGGGCAGATGGAAGAGGAGACTGAGGGATGGGAGGGGTGTACGTACCAGGAGCTTTTACAAAGGAAAGGATGCCACTCTGAGACGATGAAGATCCAGCTGTGTGGGCCTCGTACAGGAGAGTCTGGTAAAGGTCACGCCGTTGGACATACCACTCATCGTGGCCCTGCTGCAGCAGTCTCTGTACCTTGTTCATGGACACAGCATTGAGCCGGTCGCTCAGCAGGGTGATGACACCTCTGTCGATAGCACGCTTCCCACACAGAATTGCAGGAAACATGCTTCTGATGGCTGGGGCGAGGTTCATCAGAATCCTGGGTCTGTGTGCCAACCACATGTACTGTTGGAGGTGATGTGAATCCTCCTCCTCCTGGTCACTGTCTGCATCACCATGTGCCCTGCTCACCGCCTGCCGCATCCTTTCACAGTGAGAACATTTCAGTTTCTCTGTCAACAGGGTGTAGTTGTACATCATCCCACACACTTGCCTGGCATAGCTGCCAAAGCCTTTCTTCTCCAGGTATTCCCCTGGTGGTGCAAGGCAGTTGGTGTTGGGGCAGCGGATCTTGGCTTTCATCACACCAACTGGCCGCCAGAAGAAGGCAGGGGTGGTAAAAAAGGCCATCATGTTGGGCACTGCTCCCTTGACAGAGACAGGAGGCGGAGGCGGGTGGAACTCCATCTTCTCCTTTAAGAGCTTCCTCTCCACTAGCTCACCTTTTGCATTCTTGTACCTGGACAAGCCTTCATAGAGACCGTAGCGCTCATCACATTTTAGCCACCTGATGTTAGGAGGGGCTATACCAAGGGCTTGGGCAGATGCAGGTGGCTGCTCCCAGTATTTCTGCCAACCCCCCAGCACGATGCCACTGGATTCTGAGGCAGAGCTCTCAGCTGTGGGTCTTCCCTGAGAAGTGCTGGGCCTGTTGGTAGAGTCCTGGGTCACAGCTGGAGCGAGCTCTCCCCAGGTGGTAAGCTGAGTTGAGACCGGTACCTCAGACTCGTCAAGGACTTTTTCTGATGAAGAAATGCCAGAAAAATGTATTAACCACATGGATTCATATGTAGTAATGAATTTCACAAAACACAAACATTTTTTTCAGATTAGAAATGGCTGTAATGTTGTACAGAAGCTTTCTTAATCAGTATTATTTTACACAAAAGTTGTCTATTCTACTCACATTACAGTTTACATTCCTTTCAGATGAGTGTACATACAGTGCATATAATACGTCACAAGACTAAAATGTATCTAGCTTAAGTCAAGAAAGTGTATGATGTGAATGTATTATGCAATTTTTGCATATTGTGTTGTAAAGAAAGGTTATTTGATTTTCATTTTAGCATAATATTACCTGCAGCAGCCAATATTTCAGCATCGCTTAAATAGCCAGGTTCCTGTTGGAATTTGGAAACAGAAGATGCAGCTGCCTTTTCTTTTTTTGATTCCCGTTTCTGCAAAAAAATAAAATACATCTGTACCACCCAACATCTCCAATGAGTTCTTAATATGTCTAAAGCAATTATAATGTAATGTTGAGTAAAGTAAAGGAGAAAAACAGTTATTACCTCCAACCTCTTGTCAAGATGACATTTGACAGAAGGGAACTCTCTGACAAACTCCAGCATTCGCTCCTTTTGCCATTTAAGGAGCTCATTCTTCTCACCCTTCTGGCAATATTCAGCGACCAACCATACCACCCAGCCAACATCATTTTCAAGTAGCCACCTGAATGTCTGTCCAGCGTATTTGCCAAATGTGATTATTAACTGGCCTTTCCACATTTCCCCTCCAGATTTCTTGGCAGCAGCCTCTGCCTTTTCAGGATCCAGCCATCCAGGGTCAACTGCTTTGCTGGGGGCCTCGGCCACAGTCCTAGCAGCATCTGAGCACAGCAGCCTGGCCTCTCCCTGCCTATACACTGCAATGCGTGGATACAGATGCTGCTTCAGGTGGGAGTTCAGTTGATGCTTGAAGGTGAAGCTTTTACTACACACATCACACTCAATCTCCTTTGGAGCATGAAGCTTCATGTGCCTTGTCAGGTTTGACTTCTCAGTGAAAGTCTTGTCGCACACACTGCATTTATGTCCCTTCCACTCCATGTTGAACCTTAACAACAGAAACAAATATTAATTAAGTGAATATGAAACTGTATGATATTTTGTCATGTTTCAGATAACTATCTAGCTCATGGTTTAATAGTAGTTAGGTTATTTGATGAGGTAAAAGGAGATCACTAGATGATATAATAGATAGACAATAATTTTTTTTCACATTTACAATATGTTATAGGTTAATTAAAATGCTGTCATGATGATAAAAGTGATAGAATATACAGAAATTCTCACAATAATGAGATGCCAAACTACTAGCAGTTGTTAGCTGAACGTTACATTGTCATTATCAACATACTAATTAGTGCTATGTAAATAATCATCTTTGCCGCAGAAAGTTGCCACTTTTCAGAGAATCTTTTCATTCATAAAAACCAGCATCAAGATAGTTTAACGTACGCTAAAATATACACATAGAAAAGTTCAAGGTGAAGAAGATTAAACTCACCTCAGCGAAATGAAAACTGTAGTTATGGCTGGCAAACGGCATGATGCTGATTGGCCCGTCAGGGGAGACCCTTCCCCGCATGGCTCCACCCTTAGGTCTCCATGATTGGCAGGTTGGCAGGGAACGAAGAAATATACAAGTTTAATATGCGGTTAAATACTATAATCATTAGATAATGATGCATCTACATTATTATATGAATGAAATGCCTTCATTATTAGTGACTGGTGTAATTAAAAATCAGTGACATTTGATGCAAATAATAACTAGGATCACCACTGATTTAGTGAAAGGTGACCAAAATCTGCAGTTGAATTAAACATATGACAGTGAATGTCATAAACACATTGATTTCCACATGTTATGATAGCATAATATAAATGTATATGAAGCGACCGGTAACCATGGCAACATAAACGCGTTTGCTGCCATCAACGCCAAACTCCATAAGCGGAACGGAGACAACTAAACAGACAATGATACAAAATACTATACTGCTTATGAAAACTCAAGTTGCCACAATTATTTACATCTCACAGCGTTTGCCGAGACTTCGGCGTAGTTTACACAACACATAAATACGTCAGAATCGGATTATGAGCCTGCCAAGTCGTCAATGTGTTGCGTGCAGGGCTTAATTTGAGGGGGAGCAAGCCGGAGCGCGCTCCGGTAAACCTGTAAATAAATATACTTTTTGCGCACCGCTGCGCGCTCATATCAATGTGTGTGTGTGTGTGTGTGTGTGTGTGTGTGTGTGTGTGTGTGTGTTTGTTGCGCTTTTTTTTTCTCTCGCACCGGAGCCACTCATCCTCTGCGCTCCGGGACCTCCCACTTTACAAATTAAGCACTGGTTGCGTGAATGCAGCGAGGAGATGATGCTTGGACGTAAAATTGAATCCTGTGTATAAGTGTCACGCCACTTACTAAAAAGGACAGTTGGGCTGCTTAATGTGTCTCACACAGCGCATCTGTGTGTGTGTGCTCATTTGTTTCTTCGTTCCATGCGTAAAAGCCAAAAGCGCACTGGAGATGGGCAATCTCCAGCTGTTTGTGTGTGTGTGTGTGTGTGTGTGTGTGTGTGTGTGTGTGTGTGTGTGTGTGTGTGTGTGTGTGTGTGTGTGTGTGTGTGTGTGTGTGTGTGTGTGTGTGTGTGTGTGTGTGTGTGCGTGTTGCGCTTCTTTTTTTTTTCTCGCACCGGAGCCACTGCGCTCCGGGACCAAACTGTCGCTAGAAAAGCAGGGTCCTAATGAAGAAAGTTTAAATACAATGTGAAGGAGATGATGCTTGGATGTAAAATTGAATCCTGTGTATAAGTGTCACGCCACTTACTATTCGGCTTATAAACGGTAGCGTTTCAATACAGATTAATCAATATTTCACTCAAACTGTCCCCTGAGGTGTCAGACTGTCATGGCCGCCGTACAGACGTGTCTCGCTCAATGATGATTGGCGATCACTGCTGCTCAACAGCGCTCAATGATTGGCGGGTTGAGCGCTCTCCCTGCTGAACAGAGCTCAACCATTGGTCGGCATAGGGACTTGGCTGGGAGATCGCCTGGGAACACCAGGTGCTGTAAGCTTTTTCAACCAGCAGAGAACGCTCTCGCTTAATCTACCCACACATATTTCAACGTGGTAACAGCGACAGCTCACGTCCTAAAGTGTTTTGCACATGGTTAAGGCACTTTAACTCCAACAAATAAAACCAACAAATCAATGACTTATATTCTATACTTATCTTCAACTCCATATAAGAGGTATTTCAAGCTGCAGCTTCAGCTTACGGCCATACCAGCCTGGATGCGCCCGATCTCGTCTGATCTCGGAAGCTAAGCAGGGTCGGGCCTGGTTAAAACTTGGATGGGAGACCGCCTGGGAGTACCAGGTGCTGTAAGCTTTTTCAACCAGCAGAGAACGCTCTCGCTTAATCTACCCACACATATTTCAACGTGGTAACAGCGACAGCTCACGTCCTAAAGTGTTTTGCACATGGTTAAGGCACTGTAACTCCAACAAATAAGCGCTTCTAAATTATTATCACCAACAAATCAATGACTTGTATTATATGACTTATCTTCAACTCCATATAAGAGGTATTTCAAGCTGCAGCTTCAGCTTACGGCCATACCAGCCTGGATGCGCCTGATCTCGTCTGATCTCGGAAGCTAAGCAGGGTTGGGCCTGGTTAGTACTTGGATGGGAGACCGCCTGGGAGTACAAGGTGCTGTAAGCTTTTTCAACCAGCAGAGAACGCTCTCGCTTAATCTACCCACACATATTCAAACGTGGTAACAGCGACAGCTCACGTCCTAAAGTGTTTTGCACATGGTAAAGGCACTTTAACTCCAACAAATAAAACCAACAAATCAATGACTAATATTCTATGACATATCTTCAACTCCATATAAGAGGTATTTCAAGCTGCAGCTTCTGCTTACGGCCATACCAGCCTGGATGCGCCCGATCTCGTCTGATCTCGGAAGCTAAGCAGGGTCGGGCCTGGTTAGTACTTGGATGGGAGACCGCCTGGGAACACCAGGTGCTGTAAGCATTTTCAACCAGCAGAGAGCGCTCTCGCTTAATCTACCCACACATATTTCAACGTGGTAACAGCGACAGCTCACGTCCTAAAGTGTTTTGCACATGGTTAAGGCACTTTAACTCCAACAAATAAAACCAACAAATCAATGACTTATATTCTATGACTTATCTTCAACTCCATATCAGAGGTATTTCAAGCTGCAGTTTCTGCTTACGGCCATACCAGCCTGGATGCGCCCGATCTCGTCTGATCTCGAAAGCTAAGCAGGGTCGGGCCTGGTTAGTACTTGGATGGGAGACCGCCTGGGAATACCAGGTGCTGTAAGCTTTTTCAACCAGCAGAGAGCGCTCTCGCTTAATCTACCCACACATATTTCAACGTGGTAACAGCGACAGCTCACGTCCTAAAGTGTTTTGCACATGGTTAAGGCACTTTAACTCCAACAAAAAAAACCAACAAATCAATGACTTATATTCTATGACTTATCTTCAACTCCATATAAGAGGTATTTCAAGCTGCAGCTTCTGCTTACGGCCATACCAGCCTGGATGCGCCCGATCTCATCTGATCTCGGAAGCTAAGTAGGGTCGGGCCTGGTTAGTACTTGGATGGGAGACCGCCTGGGAATACCAGGTGCTGTAAGCTTTTTCAACCAGCAGAGAGCGCTCTCGCTTAATATACCCACACATATTTCAACGTGGTAACAGCGACAGCTCACGTCCTAAAGTGTTTTGCACATGGTTAAAGCACTTTAACTCCAACAAATAAAACCAACAAATCAATGACTTATATTCTATGACTTATCTTCAACTCCATATCAGAGGTATTTCAAGCTGCAGCTTCTGCTTACGGCCATACCAGCCTGGATGCGCCCGATCTCGTCTGATCTCGGAAGCTAAGCAGGGTCGGGCCTGGTTAGTACTTGGATGGGAGACCGCCTGGGAGTACCAGGTGCTGTAAGCTTTTTCAACCAGCAGAGAACGCTCTCGCTTAATCTACCCACACATATTTCAAAGTGGTAACAGCGACAGCTCACGTCCTGAAGTGTTTTGCACATGGTTAAGGCACTTTAACTCCAACAAATAAAACCAACAAATCAATGACTTATATTCTATGACTTATCTTCAACTCCATATAAGAGGTATTTCAAGCAGGAGCTTCTGCTCACGGCAATACCAGCCTGGATGCGCCCAGTCTCGTCTGATCTCGGAAGCTAAGCAGGGTCGGGCCTGGTTAGTACTTGGATGGGAGACCGCCTGGGAATACCAGGTGCTGTAAGCTTTTTCAACCAGCAGAGAGCGCTCTCGCTTAATCTACCCACACATATTTCAACGTGGTAACAGCGACAGCTCACGTTCTAAAGTGTTTTGCACATGGTTAAGGCACTTTAACTCCAACAAATAAAACCAACAAATCAATGACTTATATTCTATGACTTATCTTCAACTCCATATCAGAGGTATTTCAACCTGCAGCTTCTGCTTACGGCCATACCAGCCTGGATGCGCCCGATCTCGTCTGATCTCGGAAGCTAAGCAGGGTTGGGCCTGGTTAGTACTTGGATTGGAGACCGCCTGGGAGTACAAGGTGCTGTAAGCTTTTTCAACCAGCAGAGAACGCTCTCGCTTAATCTACCCACACATATTTCAACGTGGTAACAGCGACAGCTCACGTCCTAAAGTGTTTTGCACATGGTTAAGGCACTTTAACTCCAACAAATAAAACCAACAAATCAATGACTAATATTCTATGACTTATCTTCAACTCCATATAAGAGGTATTTCAAGCTGCAGCTTCTGCTTACGGCCATACCAGCCTGGATGTGCCCGATCTCGTCTGATCTCGGAAGCTAAGCAGGGTCGGGCCTGGTTAGTACTTGGATGGGAGACCGCCTGGGAACACCAGGTGCTGTAAGCTTTTTCAACCAGCAGAGAACGCTCTCGCTTAATCTACCCACACATATTTCAACGTGGTAACAGCGACAGCTCACGTCCTAAAGTGTTTTGCACATGGTTAAGGCACTTTAACTCCAACAAATAAAACCAACAAATCAATGACTAATATTCTATGACTTATCTTCAACTCCATATAAGAGGTATTTCAAGCTGCAGCTTCTGCTTACGGCCATACCAGCCTGGATGCGCCCGATCTCGTCTGATCTCGGAAGCTAAGCAGGGTCGGGCCTGGTTAGTACTTGGATGGGAGACCGCCTGAGAACAGCAGGTGCTGTAAGCTTTTTCAACCAGCAGAGAACGCTCTCGCTTAATCTACCCACACATATTTCAACGTGGTAACAGCGACAGCTCACGTCCTAAAGTGTTTTGCACATGGTTAAGGCACTTTAACTCCAACAAATAAGCGCTTCTAAATTATTATCACCAACAAATCAATGACTTGTATCATATGACTTATCTTCAACTCCATATCAGAGGTATTTCAAGCTGCAGCTTCTGCTTACGGCCATACCAGCCTGGATGCGCCCGATCTCGTCTGATCTCGGAAGCTAAGCAGGGTCGGGCCTGGTTAGTACTTGGATGGGAGACCGCCTGGGAATACCAGGTGCTGTAAGCTTTTTCAACCAGCAGAGAGCGCTGTCGCTTAATCTACCCACACACATTTCAATGTGGTAACAGCGACAGCTCACGTCCTAAAGTGTTATGCACATGGTTAAGGCACTTTAACTCCAACAAATAAAACCAACAAATCAATGACTTATATTCTATGACTTATCTTCAACTCCATATAAGAGGTATTTCAAGCTGCAACTTCTGCTTACGGCCATACCAGCCTGGATGCGCCCGATCTCGTCTGATCTCGGAAGCTAAGCAGGGTTGGGCCTGGTTAGTACTTGGATGGG
>NW_026906209.1:237500-252500 GCF_033807715.1 Cololabis saira
CAACAAATCAATGACATATATTCTATGACTTATCTTCAACTCCATATCAGAGGTATTTCAAGCTGCAGCTTCTGCTTACGGCCATACCAGCCTGGATGCGCCCGATCTCGTCTGATCTCGGAAGCTAAGCAGGGTCGGGCCTGGTTAGTACTTGGATGGGAGACCGCCTGGGAATACCAGGTGCTGTAAGCTTTTTCAACCAGCAGAGAGCGCTGTCGCTTAATCTACCCACACACATTTCAACGTGGTAACAGCGACAGCTCACGTCCTAAAGTGTTTTGCACATGGTTAAGGCACTTTAACTCCAACAAATAAAACCAACAAATCAATGATTTATATTCTATGGCTTATCTTCAACTCCATATAAGAGGTATTTCAAGCTGCAACTTCTGCTTACGGCCATACCAGCCTGGATGCGCCCGATATCATCTGATCTCGGAAGCTAAGCAGGGTCGGGCCTGGTTAGTACTTGGATGGGAGACCGCCTGGGAATACCAGGTGCTGTAAGCTTTTTCAACCAGCAGAGAGCGCTCTCGCTTAATCTACCCACACATATTTCAACGTGGTAACAGCGACAGCTCACGTCCTAAAGTGTTTTGCACATGGTTAAGGCACTTTAACTCCAACAAATAAAACCAACAAATCAATGACTTATATTCTATGACTTATCTTCAACTCCATATAAGAGGTATTTCAAGCTGCAACTTCTGCTTACGGCCATACCAGCCTGGATGCGCCCGATATCATCTGATCTCGGAAGCTAAGCAGGGTCGGGCCTGGTTAGTACTTGGATGGGAGACCGCCTGGGAATACCAGGTGCTGTAAGCTTTTTCAACCAGCAGAGAGCGCTCTCGCTTAATCTACCCACACATATTTCAACGTGGTAACAGCGACAGCTCACGTCCTAAAGTGTTTTGCACATGGTTAAGGCACTTTAACTCCAACAAATAAAACCAACAAATCAATGACTTATATTCTATGACTTATCTTCAACTCCATATCAGAGGTATTTCAAGCTGCAGCTTCTGCTTACGGCCATACCAGCCTGGATGCGCCCGATCTCGTCTGATCTCGGAAGCTAAGCAGGGTCGGGCCTGGTTAGTACTTGGATGGGAGACCGCCTGGGAATACCAGGTGCTGTAAGCTTTTTCAACCAGCAGAGAGCGCTGTCGCTTAATCTACCCACACATATTTCAACGTGGTAACAGCGACAGCTCACGTCCTAAAGTGTTTTGTACATGGTTAAGGCACTTTAACTCCAACAAATAAAACCAACAAATCAATGACATATATTCTATGACTTATCTTCAACTCCATATCAGAGGTATTTCAAGCTGCAGCTTCTGCTTACGGCCATACCAGCCTGGATGCGCCCGATCTCGTCTGATCTCGGAAGCTAAGCAGGGTCGGGCCTGGTTAGTACTTGGATGGGAGACCGCCTGGGAATACCAGGTGCTGTAAGCTTTTTCAACCAGCAGAGAGCGCTGTCGCTTAATCTACCCACACACATTTCAACGTGGTAACAGCGACAGCTCACGTCCTAAAGTGTTTTGCACATGGTTAAGGCACTTTAACTCCAACAAATAAAACCAACAAATCAATGATTTATATTCTATGGCTTATCTTCAACTCCATATAAGAGGTATTTCAAGCTGCAACTTCTGCTTATGGCCATACCAGCCTGGATGCGCCCGATATCATCTGATCTCGGAAGCTAAGCAGGGTCGGGCCTGGTTAGTACTTGGATGGGAGACCGCCTGGGAATACCTGGTGCTGTAAGCTTTTTCAACCAGCAGAGAGCGCTCTCGCTTAATCTACCCACACATATTTCAACGTGGTAACAGCGACAGCTCACGTCCTAAAGTGTTTTGCACATGGTTAAGGCACTTTAACTCCAACAAATAAAACCAACAAATCAATGACTTATATTCTATGACTTATCTTCAACTCCATATCAGAGGTATTTCAAGCTGCAGCTTCTGCTTACGGCCATACCAGCCTGGATGCGCCCGATCTCGTCTGATCTCGGAAGCTAAGCAGGGTCGGGCCTGGTTAGTACTTGGATGGGAGACCGCCTGGGAATACCAGGTGCTGTAAGCTTTTTCAACCAGCAGAGAGCGCTGTCGCTTAATCTACCCACACATATTTCAACGTGGTAACAGCGACAGCTCACGTCCTAAAGTGTTTTGTACATGGTTAAGGCACTTTAACTCCAACAAATAAAACCAACAAATCAATGACATATATTCTATGACTTATCTTCAACTCCATATCAGAGGTATTTCAAGCTGCAGCTTCTGCTTACGGCCATACCAGCCTGGATGCGCCCGATCTCGTCTGATCTCGGAAGCTAAGCAGGGTCGGGCCTGGTTAGTACTTGGATGGGAGACCGCCTGGGAATACCAGGTGCTGTAAGCTTTTTCAACCAGCAGAGAGCGCTGTCGCTTAATCTACCCACACACATTTCAACGTGGTAACAGCGACAGCTCACGTCCTAAAGTGTTATGCACATGGTTAAGGCACTTTAACACCAACAAATCAATGACATATTCTATGACTTATCTTCAACTCCATATAAGAGGTATTTCAAGCTGCAACTTCTGCTTACGGCCATACCAGCCTGGATGCGCCCGATCTCGTCTGATCTCGGAAGCTAAGCAGGGTCGGACCTGGTTAGTACTTGGATGGGAGACCGCCTGGGAATACCAGGTTCTGTAAGCTTTTTCAACCAGCAGAGAACGCTCTCGCTTAATCTACCCACACATATTTCAACGTGGTAACAGCGACAGCTCACGTCCTAAAGTGTTTTGCACATGGTTAAGGCACTTTAACTCCAACAAATAAAACCAACAAATCGATGACTTATATTCTATGACTTATCTTCAACTCCATATAAGAGGTATTTCAAGCTGCAACTTCTGCTTAAGGCCATACCAGCCTGGATGCGCCCGATCTCATCTGATCTCGGAAGCTAAGCAGGGTCGGGCCTGGTTAGTACTTGGATGGGAGACCGTCCGGGAATACCAGGTGCTGTAAGCTTTTTCAACCAGCAGAGAGCGCTCTCGCTTAATCTACCCAGACATATTTCAACGTGGTAACAGCGACAGCTCACGTCCTAAAGTGTTTTGCACATGGTTAAGGCACTTTAACTCCAACAAATAAAACCAACAAATCAATGACTTATATTCTATGACTTATCTTCAACTCCATATCAGAGGTATTTCAAGCTGCAGCTTCTGCTTACGGCCATACCAGCCTGGATGCGCCCGATCTCGTCTGATCTCGGAAGCTAAGCAGGGTCGGGCCTGGTTAGTACTTGGATGGGAGACCGCCTGGGAATACCAGGTGCTGTAAGCTTTTTCAACCAGCAGAGAGCGCTCTCGCTTAATCTACCCACACATATTTCAACGTGGTAACAGCGACAGCTCACATCCTAAAGTGTTTTGCACATGGTTAAGGCACTTTAACTCCAACAAATAAAACCAACAAATCAATGACTTATATTCTATGACTTATCTTCAACTCCATATAAGAGGTATTTCAAGCAGGAGCTTCTGCTTACGGCAATACCAGCCTGGATGCGCCCAATCTCGTCTGATCTCGGAAGCTAAGCAGGGTTGGGCCTGGTTAGTACTTGGATGGGAGACCGCCTGGGAATACCAGGTGCTGTAAGCTTTTTCAACCAGCAGAGAGCGCTCTCGCTTAATCTACCCACACATATTTCAACGTGGTAACAGCGACAGCTCACGTCCTAAATTGTTTTGCACATGGTTAAGGCACTTTAACTCCAACAAATAAAACCAACAAATCAATGACTAATATTCTATGACTTATCTTCAACTCCATATAAGAGGTATTTCAAGCTGCAGCTCCTGCTTACGGCCATACCAGCCTGGATGCGCCCGATCTCGTCTGATCTCGGAAGCTAAGCAGGGTCGGGCCTGGTTAGTACTTGGATGGGAGACCGCCTGGGAATACCAGGTGCTGTAAGCTTTTTCAACCAGCAGAGAGTGCTCTCGCTTAATCTACCCACACATATTTCAACGTGGTAACAGCGACAGCTCACGTCCTAAAGTGCTTTGTACATGGTTAAGGCACTTTAACTCCAACAAATAAAACCAACAAATCAATGACTTATATTCTATGACTTATCTTGAACTCCATATCAGAGGTATTAATAATAATAATAATAATAATACATTTTATTTATATAGCGCTTTTCTGGGCACTCAAAGACGCTTTACATTAAGACAAAACACATAATACAAATTACAATTACACAGGACAGTACAAAAGGACACAACATGAGACAGGACATTAATCACACATTAAAAGCAGTTCTGTAAAGGTGAGTTTTGAGATGGGATTTGAATGCTGGGAGGTCTGTACAGTCACGGATGTTTTTGGGGAGGGAGTTCCAGAGGGTGGGTGCAGCGATGGAGAAGGCCCTGTCGCCCCAGGTCCGGTGCTTGGTTCTGACTGGAAGGGACAGGAGGTTGGCGTCAGAGGAGCGGAGGCTGCGGGAGGGAGTGTAGCGGTGGAGCAGGTCGGTGAGGTAGCAGGGGGCCTGGTTGTGGAGGGCTTTGTGGGTGAGGAGAAGGATTTTGAAGTGGATCCGTTGAGGGATGGGGAGCCAGTGGAGCTTCTGGAGGACTGGGGTGATGTGGTCTCTGGAGCGGGTGTGGGTGAGCAGGCGGGCAGCAGAGTTTTGAATATATTGGAGTTTATTGAGGACCTTGGAAGTTGAACCGTAGAGGATGCTGTTGCAGTAGTCGAGTCTTGAGGTGATGAAGGCGTGGATCAAGGTTTCAGCGGTAGAGAAGGAGAGTGATGGACGGAGACGGGCAATATTTTTCAGGTGGAAGAAAGCAGTCCTTGTGATGTGGTTGACATGGTGTTGGAAGGAGAGGTTACTGTCCAGGATAACTCCGAGGTTGCGGATGTGAGTGGAGGGAGACAGAATGGAGTTGTCCATGGTGAGGGTGAAGTTGTGAGCGGTTTTGGTGAGGGATTTTGGGCCGATGATGAGCATGTCCGATTTGTTGTAGTTGAGTTGGAGGAAGTTCGAGTGCATCCATGACTTGATTTCGGCGAGGCAGTTGGTCAGGGTAGAGTGGGTTGCAGAGGTGAGGGATTTGATGGAGATGTACAGTTGGACGTCGTCGGCGTAGCAGTGGAAGTGGAGGCGGTGGCGGCGGATGATGTTGCCAAGGGGGAGCATGTAGAGGATGAAGAGTAGAGGACCAAGCACCGAACCCTGGGGGACGCCTTGTGACAGAGGGGCAGTGGAGGAGGAGCAGTTGTTGATGCTGATGAATTGATGTCTGTTGGTGAGATAGGATTGTAACCAGGAGAGGGCGGATCCGGTGATGTAGAGAGATGATTCCAGGCGGGAAAGGAGGATGGTGTGGCTGATGGTGTCGAAGGCTGCTGTGAGGTCCAGGAGAAGGAGGATGCTGAGGTTGCCGGAGTCGGAGGAGAGAAGGAGGTCATTGGTGACTTTGATGAGGGCTGTTTCTGTGCTGTGACGTGAGCGGAAACCAGATTGAAATGTTTCAAACAGATCATTGGAGGTGAGGTGGGTCTTGAGCTGAGTGGCGACGGCGCGTTCCAGAATTTTTGACAGGAAAGGGAGGTTGGAAATGGGCCGGAAGTTGTTCATGGTGTCAGGGTTGAGTCCAGGTTTTTTGAGGATGGGGGTGACAGCTGCCAGTTTGAGGGTGTCCGGGACTGATCCAGAGCTGAAGGAGGAGTTGACGATGTTGATGATGAGTGGGGAAATGGCTGGGAGACAGTTTTTTATAAATGTGGATGGGATGGGGTCCAGAGCACAGGAAGAGGTTTTCATGCCCATCATGACAGTGGAAAGAGACGCTGAAGACATGGGAGAGAAGTGAGACAGGGGCTGAGTGGTGGAGGGGGGGTAAACAGGTGGGGAGGTGGAGGGGGTGGAGGAGGTGGTCAGGTTACTGTAGATGGTCTGGATTTTGGATTGAAAAAATGAGAGGAAGTCGTTGCACTTAGAGACTGTGAAGGAGTTGGAGATGTTGTCACTGGGTTTGAGAAGTTTGTTGATTGTGGAGAAGAGAGCCTTTGGGTTGGAGGAGTCGGAATGGATGATGTTGGAGAAGTAGGTGGAGCGAGTTGAGTTGAGGGCATCCTTGTATTGGTGGAGATGATCAGTGTAGGCGAGTTGGTGAACAGTTAATCCAGATTTCTTGCAGAGTCGCTCGAGTTGACGTTTACGGGATTTCAGTTTGCGGAGTTCAGGGGTGTACCAGGGTGCTGAGCGTGCGAAAGAGACTGTTTTGGTTTTGATGGGAGCCAGTTGATCAAGACAGGAGGAGAGTGTATGATTGTAGTAATCCACGAGGTCCGAGGGGTTGTCGGGTGACGGGGGAGGGGAGGCGGACATCTGAGTGGCGAGAGAGGCTGAGAGGGCAGAGGGGGAGATGGATCTGATGTTGCGGAAGAATATTTTGCGTACTTCTTTGGGAGTGGGGATGGGGATGTTGATGTCCATAATGATTGCCAGGTGATCAGACACGTGGAGGTTGAGGCTGGAGAGCTGATTTATGGTGAGGCCGGTGGAGCAGACGAGATCGAGGGTGTGGCCGCGGGCGTGAGTGGGGAAGTCGACGTGTTGAGTGAAGTTGAGGCAGTGTAGCAGGTCCAGGAATTCAGCAGCAGGTTTACAGTTAGGATCGTTGATGTGGAAGTTGAAATCACCCAGGAGGAGAACAGAGGGAGAGATGGAGCAGAGCTGGGTCAGAAAATCCGAGAGATCCGAGAGAAAGGAGGGGTTTGGTTTGGGGGGGCGATAAATGACGGCGGTGACAAGAGGAGTGGGGCCAGGTAGTTTGAAGGCAGTGTGTTCGAATGAAGGAATGACAGGAATGGGGATGGAGGTTGCTTTAATGTCCTTTCTGTATATTGCTGCAACACCGCCCCCCCGCCCCTCAGCACGAGCTTGTTCCATGTAGGTGAAGTTGGGGGGAGTGGCCTGATTTAATGAGAAATAGTCCAGGGGTTTGTGCCAGGTTTCTGTTAGACAGAGGAAATCCAGATTATTGTCCGTTATAAATTCATTCAGCAGCAGGCTTTTGTTGTTGAGAGAGCGGGTGTTGAACAGAGCCAGTTTCAGGTGGTGTTGCTTGGTGATTGGCTGAGAGGACTGAGGAAGTGGACGGAGATTGGACAGATTCTGTTTGTTGTGATGACGTAACGAAGTTGCAGGACGGCAGGGAGACCAGAAGGAAGGAATGGAGTTTGGCGACGTGAAGTTGTAGGAAAACATGCGTCCTGAGCGGCTGTGTGGAGGATGGTTTTGCCAGAGTGGACCGGGTGTCGGGCGCGGGTGGTGGGCCGCGACGGAGTGGAGCGGCGGCATGGTCCGGGTCGAGAGCGGTAGCTGGAAGCTAACGAGAGCTAGCGTCGAGGAGCCGAGGGTCCGGGTGTAGAGGAGCGACGAGAACCCCAGGAATATCCACAGGATTAGCCACAGCATGCTACATCCAGCAGGTAAGCTTGTTGAGGTGGAGATGGTGGTGGCTGAGGACGGAAAACAGCGGTGACCAGTAACGAGTAATGGCAGAGTAGCGAGCAGCTAGCTGGTTGCTTTAGCCGGTGGTTCAGAGCAAAACTTACTCGCGAGGGCTCCAAGAGGAGCCCGCAGCGGAGAGAAGACAGTTGCGGTGTACACGGGAGAAGTAAAAGTTGTATCAAAACTTACCGGCAGAGGCCCAAATACTGGGCCTGCTGCGTTGGAAATGCTTCGGTAAGTTTGACGTGAGCGGGTGCCAGGGATACACAGACCACGGTTCTGCTGCGGTGTCAGGAGGACCAGAGGTTCTGCTGCGGTGTCAGGAGGACCAGAGAAGCTGCAGCTTCTGCTTACGGCCATACCAGCCTGGATGCGCCCGATCTCGTCTGATCTCGGAAGCTAAGCAGGGTCGGGCCTGGTTAGTACTTGGATGGGAGACCGCCTGGGAATACCAGGTGCTGTAAGCTTTTTCAACCAGCAGAGAGTGCTGTCGCTTAATCTACCCACACACATTTCAACGTGGTAACAGCGACAGCTCACGTCCTAAAGTGTTATGCACATGGTTAAGGCACTTTAACTCCAACAAATAAAACCAACAAATCAATGACATATTCTATGACTTATCTTCAACTCCATATAAGAGGTATTTCAAGCTGCAACTTCTGCTTACGGCCATACCAGCCTGGATGCGCCCGATCTCGTCTGATCTCGGAAGCTAAGCAGGGTCGGGCCTGGTTACTACTTGGATGGGAGACCGCCTGGGAATACCAGGTGCTGTAAGCTTTTTCAACCAGCAGAGAACGCTCTCGCTTAATCTACCCACACATATTTCAACGTGGTAACAGCGACAGCTCACGTCCTAAAGTGTTTTGCACATGGTTAAGGCACTTTAACTCCAACAAATAAAACCAACAAATCAATGACTTATATTCTATGACTTATCTTCAACTCCATATAAGAGGTATTTCAAGCTGCAACTTCTGCTTACGGCCATACCAGCCTGGATGCGTCCGATCTCATCTGATCTCGGAAGCTAAGCAGGGTCGGGCCTGGTTAGTACTTGGATGGGAGACCGCCTGGGAATACCAGGTGCTGTAAGCTTTTTCAACCAGCAGAGAGCGCTCTCGCTTCATCTACCCACACATATTTCAACGTGGTAACAGCGACAGCTCACGTCCTAAATTGTTTTGCACATGGTTAAGGCACTTTAACTCCAACAAATAAAACCAACAAATCAATGACTTATATTCTATGACTTATCTTCAACTCCATATCAGAGGTATTTCAAGCTGCAGCTTCTGCTTACGGCCATACCAGCCTGGATGCGCCCGATCTCATCTGATCTCGGAAGCTAAGCAGGGTCGGGCCTGGTTAGTACTTGGATGGGAGACCGCCTGGGAATACCAGGTGCTGTAAGCTTTTTCAACCAGCAGAGAGCGCTGTCGCTTAATCTACCCACACATATTTCAACGTGGTAACAGCGACAGCTCACGTCCTAAAGTGTTTTGTACATGGTTAAGGCACTTTAACTCAAACAAATAAAACCAACAAATCAATGACATATATTCTATGACTTATCTTCAACTCCATATCAGAGGTATTTCAAGCTGCAGCTTCTGCTTACGGCCATACCAGCCTGGATGCGCCCGATCTCGTCTGATCTCGGAAGCTAAGCAGGGTCGGGCCTGGTTAGTACTTGGATGGGAGACCGCCTGGGAATACCAGGTGCTGTAAGCTTTTTCAACCAGCAGAGAGCGCTGTCGCTTAATCTACCCACACACATTTCAACGTGGTAACAGCGACAGCTCACGTCCTAAAGTGTTATGCACATGGTTAAGGCACTTTAACTCCAACAAACAAAACCAACAAATCAATGACATATTCTATGACTTATCTTCAACTCCATATAAGAGGTATTTCAAGCTGCAACTTCTGCTTACGGCCATACCAGCCTGGATGCGCCCGATCTCGTCTGATCTCGGAAGCTAAGCAGGGTCGGGCCTGGTTAGTACTTGGATGGGAGACCGTCCGGGAATACCAGGTGCTGTAAGCTTTTTCAACCAGCAGAGAGCGCTCTCGCTTAATCTACCCACACATATTTCAACGTGGTAACAGCGACAGCTCACGTCCTAAAGTGTTTTGCACATGGTTAAGGCACTTTAACTCCAACAAATAAAACCAACAAATCAATGACTTATATTCTATGACTTATCTTCAACTCCATATCAGAGGTATTTCAAGCTGCAGCTTCTGCTTACGGCCATACCAGCCTGGATGCGCCCGATCTCGTCTGATCTCGGAAGCTAAGCAGGGTCGTGCCTGGTTAGTACTTGGATGGGAGACCGCCTGGGAATACCAGGTGCTGTAAGCTTTTTCAACCAGCAGAGAGCGCTCTCGCTTAATCTACCCACACATATTTCAACGTGGTAACAGCGACAGCTCACGTCCTAAAGTGTTTTGCACATGGTTAAGGCACTTTAACTCCAACAAATAAAACCAACAAATCAATGACTTATATTCTATGACTTATCTTCAACTCCATATAAGAGGTATTTCAAGCAGGAGCTTCTGCTTACGGCAATACCAGCCTGGATGCGCCCAATCTCGTCTGATCTCGGAAGCTAAGCAGGGTCGGGCCTGGTTAGTACTTGGATGGGAGACCGCCTGGGAATACCAGGTGCTGTAAGCTTTTTCAACCAGCAGAGAGCGCTCTCGCTTAATCTACCCACACATATTTCAACGTGGTAACAGCGACAGCTCACGTCCTAAATTGTTTTGCACATGGTTAAGGCACTTTAACTCCAACAAATAAAACCAACAAATCAATGACTCATATTCTATGACTTATCTTCAACTCCATATAAGAGGTATTTCAAGCTGCAGCTTCTGCTTACGGCCATACCAGCCTGGATGCGCCCGATCTCGTCTGATCTCGGAAGCTAAGCAGGGTCGGGCCTGGTTAGTACTTGGATGGGAGACCGCCTGGGAATACCAGGTGCTGTAAGCTTTTTCAACCAGCAGAGAGTGCTGTCGCTTAATCTACCCACACACATTTCAACGTGGTAACAGCGACAGCTCACGTCCTAAAGTGTTATGCACATGGTTAAGGCACTTTAACTCCAACAAATAAAACCAACAAATCAATGACATATTCTATGACTTATCTTCAACTCCATATAAGAGGTATTTCAAGCTGCAACTTCTGCTTACGGCCATACCAGCCTGGATGCGCCCGATCTCGTCTGATCTCGGAAGCTAAGCAGGGTCGGGCCTGGTTAGTATTTGGATGGGAGACCGCCTGGGAATACCAGGTGCTGTAAGCTTTTTCAACCAGCAGAGAACGCTCTCGCTTAATCTACCCACACATATTTCAACGTGGTAACAGCGACAGCTCACGTCCTAAAGTGTTTTGCACATGGTTAAGGCACTTTAACTCCAACAAATAAAACCAACAAATCAATGACTTATATTCTATGACTTATCTTCAACTCCATATAAGAGGTATTTCAAGCTGCAACTTCTGCTTACGGCCATACCAGCCTGGATGCGCCCGATCTCATCTGATCTCGGAAGCTAAGCAGGGTCGGGCCTGGTTAGTACTTGGATGGGAGACCGCCTGGGAATACCAGGTGCTGTAAGCTTTTTCAACCAGCAGAGAACGCTCTCGCTTAATCTACCCACACATATTTCAACGTGGTAACAGCGACAGCTCACGTCCTAAAGTGTTTTGCACATGGTTAAGGCACTTTAACTCCAACAAATAAAACCAACAAATCAATGACTTATATTCTATGACTTATCTTCAACTCCATATAAGAGGTATTTCAAGCAGGAGCTTCTGCTTACGGCCATACCAGCGTGGATGCGCCCAATCTCGTCTGATCTCGGAAGCTAAGCAGGGTCGGGCCTGGTTAGTACTTGGATGGGAGACCGCCTGGGAGTACAAGGTGCTGTAAGCTTTTTCAACCAACAGAGAACGGTCTTGCTTAATCTACCCACACATATTTCAACGTGGTAACAGCGACAGCTCACGTCCTAAAGTGTTTTGCACATGGTTAAGGCACTTTAACTCCAACAAATAAGCGCTTCTAAATTATTATCAACAACAAATCAATGACTTGTATTATATGACTTATCTTCAACTCCATATAAGAAGTATTTCAAGCGGCAGATTCAGCTTACGGCCATACCAGCCTGGATGCGCCCGATCTCGTCTGATCTCGGAAGCTAAGCAGGGTCGGGCCTGGTTAGTACTTGGATGGGAGACCGCCTGTGAATACCAGGTGCTGTAAGCTTTTTCAACCAGCAGAGAGTGCTCTCGCTTAATCTACCCACACATATTTCAACGTGGTAACAGCGACAGCTCACGTCCTAAAGTGTTATGCACATGGTTAAGGCACTTTAACTCCAACAAATAAAACCAACAAATCAATGACTTATATTCTATGACTTATCTTCAACTCCATATAAGAGGTATTTCAAGCTGCAGCTTCTGCTTACGGCCATACCAGCCTGGATGCGCCCGATCTCGTCTGATCTCGGAAGCTAAGCAGGGTCGGGCCTGGTTAGTACTTGGATGGGAGACCGCCTGGGAATACCAGGTGCTGTAAGCTTTTTCAACCAGCAGAGAGCGCTGTCGCTTAATCTACCCACACACATTTCAACGTGGTAACAGCGACAGCTCACGTCCTAAAGTGTTATGCACATGGTTAAGGCACTTTAACTCCAACAAATAAAACCAACAAATCAATGACTTATATTCTATGACTTATCTTCAACTCCATATAAGAGGTATTTCAAGCTGCAGCTTCTGCTTACGGCCATACCAGCCTGGATGCGCCCGATCTCGTCTGATCTCGGAAGCTAAGCAGGGTCGGGCCTGGTTAGTACTTGGATGGGAGACCGCCTGGGAATACCAGGTGCTGTAAGCTTTTTCAACCAGCAGAGAGTGCTGTCGCTTAATCTACCCACACACATTTCAACGTGGTAACAGCGACAGCTCACGTCCTAAAGTGTTATGCACATGGTTAAGGCACTTTAACTCCAACAAATAAAACCAACAAATCAATGACTTATATTCTATGACTTATCTTCAACTCCATATAAGAGGTTTTTCAAGCAGGAGCTTCTGCTTACGGCAATACCAGCCTGGATGCGCCCAATCTCGTCTGATCTCGGAAGCTAAGCAGGGTCGGGCCTGGTTAGTACTTGGATGGGAGACCGCCTGGGAGTACCAGGTGCTGTAAGCTTTTTCAACCAGCAGAGAGCGCTGTCGCTTAATCTACCCACACACATTTCAACGTGGTAACAGCGACAGCTCACGTCCTAAAGTGTTTTGCACATGGTTAAGGCACTTTAACTCCAACAAATAAAACCAACAAATCAATGACTTATATTCTATGACTTATCTTCAACTCCATATAAGAGGTATTTCAAGCTGCAGCTTCTGCTTACGGCCATACCAGCCTGGATGCGCCCGATCTCGTCTGATCTCGGAAGCTAAGCAGGGTCGGGCCTGGTTAGTACTTGGATGGGAGACCGCCTGGGAATACCAGGTGCTTTAAGCTTTTTCAACCAGCAGAGAACGCTCTCGCTTAATCTACCCACACATATTTCAACGTGGTAACAGCGACAGCTCACGTCCTAAAGTGTTTTGCACATGGTTAAGGCACTTTAACTCCAACAAATAAGCGCTTCTAAATTATTATCACCAACAAATCAATGACTTGTATTATATGACTTATTTTCAACTCCATATAAGAAGTATTTCAAGCTGCAGCTTCAGCTTACGGCCATACCAGCCTGGATGCGCGCGATCTCGTCTGATCTCGGAAGCTAAGCAGGGTCGGGCCTGGTTAGTACTTGGATGGGAGACCGCCTGGGAATACCAGGTGCTGTAAGCTTTTTCAACCAGCAGAGAGCGCTCTCGCTTAATCTACCCACACATATTTCAACGTGGTAACAGCGACAGCTCACGTCCTAAAGTGTTTTGCACATGGTTAAGGCACTTTAACTCCAACAAATAAAACCAACAAATCAATGACTTATATTCTATGACTTATCTTCAACTCCATATAAGAGGTATTTCAAGCTGCAGCTTCTGCTTACGGCCATACCAGCCTGGATGCGCCCGATCTCGTCTGATCTCGGAAGCTAAGCAGGGTCGGGCCTGGTTAGTACTTGGATGGGAGACCGCCTGGGAATACCAGGTGCTGTAAGCTTTTTCAACCAGCAGAGAGTGCTGTCGCTTAATCTACCCACACACATTTCAACGTGGTAACAGCGACAGCTCACGTCCTAAAGTGTTATGCACATGGTTAAGGCACTTTAACTCCAACAAATAAAACCAACAAATCAATGACTTATATTCTATGACTTATCTTCAACTCCATATAAGAGGTTTTTCAAGCAGGAGCTTCTGCTTACGGCAATACCAGCCTGGATGCGCCCAATCTCGTCTGATCTCGGAAGCTAAGCAGGGTCGGGCCTGGTTAGTACTTGGATGGGAGACCGCCTGGGAGTACCAGGTGCTGTAAGCTTTTTCAACCAGCAGAGAGCGCTGTCGCTTAATCTACCCACACACATTTCAACGTGGTAACAGCGACAGCTCACGTCCTAAAGTGTTTTGCACATGGTTAAGGCACTTTAACTCCAACAAATAAAACCAACAAATCAATGACTTATATTCTATGACTTATCTTCAACTCCATATAAGAGGTATTTCAAGCTGCAGCTTCTGCTTACGGCCATACCAGCCTGGATGCGCCCGATCTCGTCTGATCTCGGAAGCTAAGCAGGGTCGGGCCTGGTTAGTACTTGGATGGGAGACCGCCTGGGAATACCAGGTGCTTTAAGCTTTTTCAACCAGCAGAGAACGCTCTCGCTTAATCTACCCACACATATTTCAACGTGGTAACAGCGACAGCTCACGTCCTAAAGTGTTTTGCACATGGTTAAGGCACTTTAACTCCAACAAATAAGCGCTTCTAAATTATTATCACCAACAAATCAATGACTTGTATTATATGACTTATTTTCAACTCCATATAAGAAGTATTTCAAGCTGCAGCTTCAGCTTACGGCCATACCAGCCTGGATGCGCGCGATCTCGTCTGATCTCGGAAGCTAAGCAGGGTCGGGCCTGGTTAGTACTTGGATGGGAGACCGCCTGGGAATACCAGGTGCTGTAAGCTTTTTCAACCAGCAGAGAGCGCTCTCGCTTAATCTACCCACACATATTTCAACGTGGTAACAGCGACAGCTCACGTCCTAAAGTGTTTTGCACATGGTTAAGGCACTTTAACTCCAACAAATAAAACCAACAAATCAATGACTCATATTCTATGACTTATCTTCAACTCCATATAAGAGGTATTTCAAGCTGCAGCTTCTGCTTACGGCCATACCAGCCTGGATGCGCCCGATCTCGTCTGATCTCGGAAGCTAAGCAGGGTCGG
>NW_026906209.1:257500-275000 GCF_033807715.1 Cololabis saira
AGCACTGAGGTCCAGTAGAACCAGTATGGACACTAATCCCTTATCTGAGGCCATAAGGAGGTCATTCGTGACTCGAACAAGTGCTGTCTCTGTGCTATGATGCATTCTGAACCCTGACTGAAAGACTTCAAACAGATCATTTCTATACAAATAGTCACATAACTGGCTTGAAACTGCCTTTTCCAGAATTTTAGACACAAATGGAAGGTTGGAAATTGGTCTATAATTAGCTAAGGTGTCTGGGTCAAGAGAAGGTTTTTTAAGTAAAGGTTTAATTACTGCGACTTTGAAAACCTGTGGTACATATCCTAAACTTAGGGATAAGTTAATTTGGTCCAGTATTGTCGTACCAATAAGAGAAAAAATATGTTTGAATAGACGAGTCGGGATGGGGTCTAACATACATGTGGTTGACTTAGCTCCACTAACGAGTGAAGTCAGCTCAGGGAGGTCCACAGGACCAAAACAGTCCAGAGACAAGTCAGAGCCCAGGGAAGTCGCCAAAGCCGAAGAAACACCCACAACCGGCTGGCCGATTTCTTCTCTAATTCTCGCGATTTTACTGTTGAAGAAGCCCATAAAGTCCTCACTACTGAGAGCTGCAGGAATGCACGGCTCAACAGAGTTGTGACTCTTTGTCAGCCTGGCTACAGTGCTGAACAGAAAACGTGGGTTACTTTTGTTATCCTCTATCAACGTTGAATAATAAGCTGTTCTGGCTTTGCGAATGGCTTTTTTATATACTATTAAAATATCTTTCCATTCACAATAAGAGTCTACAGACCTACAAGAGTACCACTTCCTTTCCATTTTACGCACGTTTTGTTTCAACATGCGGATATCTGAATTATACCAGGGAGTTAAGCTCCTGTGGCTAGAAACCCTCCTTTTCAAAGGAGCAACTTCATCTAAAGCTGAATGCAACAAATCAGCAGTGTTACTAGCAAGGAAATCAACATCTGCAGAGGTAGAACCCAGGTCACTGGCCTCGACTACATCACTATTTCGCACTGTCGTAAGATAAGCAATGGCCTCCCTAAATTTAACAATAACTTCATCAGACAAACATCTGCTAAAATAATACCTCCTATTTTGCACTTCAACATCAACAAAATTAAATTCAAACGTTATTAAGTAATGGTCGGATAAAAGGGAGTTTACAGGTGACACCAACAGACCATCAGTTTCAACACCGTAGGTGAGAACGAGATCGAGAGTATGATTAAAACAGTGCGTCGGTTTATCCACTTTTTGTGAGATACCCATTGATTCTAGAAGAGAATCGAAGGCTAATTTAAGATTATCGCTTTCAACATCCATATGAATGTTAAAATCACCCACTATGATGAATTTATCTGTGCTGATCAATAATCCAGAAAGGAAATCTGAAAATTCAGACAAAAACTCCAGATACGCACCAGCAGGGGGCCGGTACACTACCACTAACACAACTGGCTTCTCTGATTTCCGGCTCGGAAATTTCAGACCAAGCATGAGGCTTTCAAATGTATTATAGTTGCACTTGGGTTCAATTTTTGTTTGGAGACCGGAGTTATAAATTGCTGCGACTCCTCCGCCTCGGCCCGTGCTTCTAGGAATGTGATGATTAAAGTAGCCGGGCGGAGTTGATTCATTCAAACTAACATACTCTTCCTCCTGTAACCATGTTTCTGTTAAGCAGAAAATATCACTCCTGCTCTCTGTAATTATATCATTTACTAACAGAGACTTAGAGCTTAATGATCGTATATTTAGTAGTCCGCATCTAATTTTTCGGTCTGTAATTGGTACCAAATGTGCATTGGTTTTAATTTTTACAAGGTTATCTTGGTTAACGCCTCTATAACGCTGCACCTGGTGAACTTTTGGAGGGCGGGGAACTGCAACCACTTCTATTTTGCTAGGCACCTGGCCAGAGTCGCCAATATCATGTAATCCTACAGTTTTAGAGTCGCTAATTACATAATGCAATCCTACAGTTTTGTTGGCAGGCGTTGGTCCTTGAGAAGTAACAGATGTGTCGCTGAGCCCTTTAAGACTACCCTTCCTCCGAACCGTCACCCAGCTGCCCTGCCTGGCCGGCTGCCGGGGAGCTGCAGGGGAGCGGTTACGCTCAGCTGCTACGGGCCGGTCCGCATTTCAAGCTGCAGCTTCAGCTTACGGCCATACCAGCCTGGAACGCGCGCGATCTCGTCTGATCTCGGAAGCTAAGCAGGGTCGGGCCTGGTTAGTACTTGGATGGGAGACCGCCTGGGAATACCAGGTGCTGTAAGCTTTTTCAACCAGCAGAGAGCGCTCTCGCTTAATCTACCCACACATATTTCAACGTGGTAACAGCGACAGCTCACGTCCTAAAGTGTTTTGCACATGGTTAAGGCACTTTAACTCCAACAAATAAAACCAACAAATCAATGACTTATATTCTATGACTTATCTTCAACTCCATATAAGAGGTATTTCAAGCAGGAGCTTCTGCTTACGGCAATACCAGCCTGGATGCGCCCAATCTCGTTTGATCTCGGAAGCTAAGCAGGGTCGGGCCTGGTTAGTACTTGGATGGGAGACCGCCTGGGAATACCAGGTGCTGTAAGCTTTTTCAACCAGCAGAGAGCGCTCTCGCTTAATCTACCCACACATATTTCAACGTGGTAACAGCGACAGCTCACGTCCTAAAGTGTTATGCACATGGTTAAGGCACTTTAACTCCAACAAATAAAACCAACAAATCAATTACTTATATTCTATGACTTATCTTCAACTCCATATAAGAGGTATTTCAAGCTGCAGCTTCTGCTTACGGCCATACCAGCCTGGATGCGCCCGATCTCGTCTGATCTCGGAAGCTAAGCAGGGTCGGGCCTGGTTAGTACTTGGATGGGAGACCGCCTGGGAATACCAGGTGCTGTAAGCTTTTTCAACCAGCAGAGAGCGCTGTCGCTTAATCTACCCACACACATTTCAACGTGGTAACAGCGACAGCTCACGTCCTAAAGTGTTATGCACATGGTTAAGGCACTTTAACTCCAACAAATAAAACCAACAAATCAATGACTTATATTCTATGACTTATCTTCAACTCCATATAAGAGGTATTTCAAGCAGGAGCTTCTGCTTACGGCCATACCAGCCTGGATGCGCCCAATCTCGTCTGATCTCGGAAGCTAAGCAGGGTCGGGCCTGGTTAGTACTTGGATGGGAGACCGCCTGGGAGTACAAGGTGCTGTAAGCTTTTTCAACCAACAGAGAACGGTCTTGCTTAATCTACCCACACATATTTCAACGTGGTAACAGCGACAGCTCACGTCCTAAAGTGTTTTGCACATGGTTAAGGCACTTTAACTCCAACAAATAAGCGCTTCTAAATTATTATCAACAACAAATCAATGACTTGTATTATATGACTTATCTTCAACTCCATATAAGAAGTATTTCAAGCGGCAGATTCAGCTTACGGCCATACCAGCCTGGATGCGCCCGATCTCGTCTGATCTCGGAAGCTAAGCAGGGTCGGGCCTGGTTAGTACTTGGATGGGAGACCGCCTGGGAATACCAGGTGCTGTAAGCTTTTTCAACCAGCAGAGAACGCTCTCGCTTAATCTACCCACACATATTTCAACGTGGTAACAGCGACAGCTCACGTCCTAAAGTGTTTTGCACATGGTTAAGGCACTTTAACTCCAACAAATAAAACCAACAAATCAATGACTAATATTCTATGACTTATCTTCAACTCCATATAAGAGGTATTTCAAGCTGCCGCTTCTGCTTACGGCCATACCAGCCTGGATGCGTCCGATCTCGTCTGATCTCGGAAGCTAAGCAGGGTCGGGCCTGGTTAGTACTTGGATGGGAGACCGCCTGGGAACACCAGGTGCTGTAAGCTTTTTCAACCAGCAGAGAACGCTCTCGCTTAATCTACCCACACATATTTCAACGTGGTAACAGCGACAGCTCACGTCCTAAAGTGTTTTGCACATGGTTAAGGCACTTTAACTCCAACAAATAAGCGCTTCTAAATTATTATCACCAACAAATCAATGACTTGTATTATATGACTTATCTTCAACTCCATATAAGAAGTATTTCAAGCTGCAGCTTCAGCTTACGGCCATACCAGCCTGGATGCGCGCGATCTCGTCTGATCTCGGAAGCTAAGCAGGGTCGGGCCTGGTTAGTACTTGGATGGGAGACCGCCTGGGAATACCAGGAGCTGTAAGCATTTTCAACCAGCAGAGAGCGCTCTCGCTTAATCTACCCACACATATTTCAACGTGGTAACAGCGACAGCTCACGTCCTAAAGTCTTTTGCACATGGTTAAGGCACTTTAACTCCAACAAATAATAGGTATTTCAAGCAGCAGATTCTGCTTACGGCCATACCAGCCTGGATGCGCCCGATCTCGTCTGATCTCGGAAGCTAAGCAGGGTCGGGCCTGGTTAGTACTTGGATGGGAGACCGCCTGGGAATACCAGGTGCTGTAAGCATTTTCAACCAGCAGAGAGCGCTCTCGCTTAATCTAGCCACACATATTTCAACGTGGTAACAGCGACAGCTCACGTCCTAAAGTGTTTTGCACATGGTTAAGGCACTTTAACTCCAACAAATAAAACCAACAAATCAATGACTTATATATCTATGACTTATCTTCAACTCCATATAAGAGGTATTTCAAGCTGCAGCTTCTGCTTACGGCCATACCAGCCTGGATGCGCCCGATCTCGTCTGATCTCGGAAGCTAAGCAGGGTCGGGCCTGGTTAGTACTTGGATGGGAGACCGCCTGGGAATACCAGGTGCTGTAAGCTTTTTCAACCAGCAGAGAGCGCTCTCGCTTAATCTACCCACACAAATTTCAACGTGGTAACAGCGACAGCTCACGTCCTAAAGTGTTTTGCACATGGTTAAGGCACTTTAACTCCAACAAATAAGCGCTTCTAAATTATTATCACCAACAAATCAATGACTCATATTATATGACTTATCTTCAACTCCATATGAGAGGTATTTCAAGCTGCAGCTTCTGCTTACGGCCATACCAGCCTGGATGCGCCCGATCTCGTCTGATCTCGGAAGCTAAGCAGGGTCGGGCCTGGTTAGTACTTGGATGGGAGACCGCCTGGGAATACCAGGTGCTGTAAGCATTTTCAACCAGCAGAGAGCGCTCTCGCTTAATCTAGCCACACATATTTCAACGTGGTAACAGCGACAGCTCACGTCCTAAAGTGTTTTGCACATGGTTAAGGCACTTTAACTCCAACAAATAAAACCAACAAATCAATGACTTATATTCTATGACTTATCTTCAACTCCATATAAGAGGTATTTCAAGCTGCAGCTTCTGCTTACGGCCATACCAGCCTGGATGCGCCCGATCTCGTCTGATCTCGGAAGCTAAGCAGGGTCGGGCCTGGTTAGTACTTGGATGGGAGACCGCCTGGGAATACCAGGTGCTGTAAGCTTTTTCAACCAGCAGAGAGCGCTCTCGCTTAATCTACCCACACAAATTTCAACGTGGTAACAGCGACAGCTCACGTCCTAAAGTGTTTTGCACATGGTTAAGGCACTTTAACTCCAACAAATAAGCGCTTCTAAATTATTATCACCAACAAATCAATGACTCATATTATATGACTTATCTTCAACTCCATATGAGAGGTATTTCAAGCTGCAGCTTCTGCTTACGGCCATACCAGCCTGGATGCGCCCGATCTCGTCTGATCTCGGAAGCTAAGCAGGGTCGGGCCTGGTTAGTACTTGGATGGGAGACCGCCTGGGAATACCAGGTGCTGTAAGCTTTTTCAACCTGCAGAGAGCGCTCTCGCTTAATCTACCCACACATATTTCAACGTGGTAACAGCGACAGCTCACGTCCTAAAGTGTTTTGCACATGGTTAAGGCACTTTAACTCCAACAAATAAAACCAACAAATCAATGACTTATATGCTATGACTTATCTTCAACTCCATATAAGAGGTATTTCAAGCTGCAGCTTCTGCTTACGGCCATACCAGCCTGGATGCGCCCGATCTTGTCTGATCTCGGAAGCTAAGCAGGTTCGAGCCTGGTTAGTACTTGGATGGGGGACCGCCTGGGAATACCAGGTGCTGTAAGCTTTTTCAACCAGCAGAGAACGCTCTCGCTTAATCTAGCCACACATATTTCAACGTGGTAACAGCAACAGCTCACGTCCTAAAGTGTTTTTCACATGGTTAAGGCACGTTAACTCCAACAAATAAGCGCTTCTAAATTATTATCACCAACAAATCAATGACTTATATTCTATGACTTATCTTCAACTCCATATAAGAGGTATTTCAAGCTGCAGCTTCTGCTTATGGCCATACCAGCCTGGATGCGCCCGATCTCGTCTGATCTCGGAAGCTAAGCAGGGTCGGGCCTGGTTAGTACTTGGATGGGAGACCGACTGGGAATAGCAGGTGCTGTAAGCTTTTTCAACCTGCAGAGAGCGCTCTCGCTTAATCTACCCACACATATTTCAACGTGGTAACAGCGACAGCTCACGTCCTAAAGGGTTTTGCACATGGTTAAGGCACTTTAACTCCAACAAATAAAACCAACAAATCAATGACTTATATGCTATGACTTATCTTCAACTCCATATAAGAGGTATTTCAAGCTGCAGCTTCTGCTTACGGCCATACCAGCCTGGATGCGACCGATCTCGTCTGATCTCGGAAGCTAAGTAGGGTCGGGCCTGGTTAGTACTTGGATGGGAGACCGCCTGGGAATACCAGGTGCTGTAAGCTTTTTCAACCAGCAGAGAACGCTCTCGCTTAATCTAGCCACACATATTTCAACGTGGTAACAGCGACAGCTCACGTCCTAAAGTGTTTTGCACATGGTTAAGGCACTTTAACTCCAACAAATAAGCGCTTCTAAATTATTATCACCAACAAATCAATGACTTATATTATATGACTTATCTTCAACTCCATATAAGAGGTATTTCAAGCTGCAGCTTCTGCTTACGGCCATACCAGCCTGGATGCGCCTGATCTCGTCTGATCTCGGAAGCTAAGCAGGGTCGGGCCTGGTTAGTACTTGGATGGGAGACCGCCTGGGAATACCAGGTGCTGTAAGCTTTTTCAACCAGCAGAGAGCGCTCTTGCTTAATCTACCCACACATATTTCAACGTGGTAACAGCGACAGCTCACGTCCTAAATTGTTTTTCACATGGTTAAGGCACTTTAACTCCAACAAATATGCGCTTCTAAATTATTATCACCAACAAATCAATGACTTATATTATATGACTTATCTTCAACTCCATATAAGAGGTATTTCAAGCTGCAGCTTCAGCTTACGGCCATACCAGCCTGGATGCGCCCGATCTCGTCTGATCTCGGAAGTTAAGCAGGGTCGGGCCTGGTTAGGACTTGGATGGGAGACCGCCTGGGAATGGCTCATGACCCCCCCAAGTCCCTATAGTCAACCTGGGGTGTGGGTGATCCTGGGGATGGAGGTGTCCAAGCTGTGGAGCTGTGGAGCAGAAGGTCGCGGGTTCGATCCCAGGCTGTGGCAAAGATGAAGAAGTGCTTCAGTGGTCATCCAGACGTGTGTGGAAGCTTTGGAGCTGTGGAGCTGTGGAGCAGAAGGTCGCGGGTTCGATCCCTGGCTGTGGCAAAGATGAAGAAGCGCTTCAGGGGTCATTCAGACGTGTGTGGAGTCTTTGCAAATTATGTATTAATGATAATTAATGAATGGAGAATAAAACTCATGGTAAATACAACATCTGGGGGTTAAGTCTCTTCAGTATTGCTGAATTCAAATCTGCTGAAATGCCTCAATATAGAGAAATAAGTATATCAACTCCACTGGCATTACTGCTGAACAGGGCAAAAAATGTCAATTAATCACCATGAAACTTCTGTAGATTACTGCTTACCCTGAGACAACAAATCACAATTGTCAAATTCACATCCAAATTAAGTGTGACGTCATTATGTGCGAATTTGCATCCAATATCTAAAAAAACAACTTATTGTTCATAAGGAACAAGCCAGAGAGGGTTCATGTAGATATGTGATACTTTAATATTCTATCCTGTTCACATAATTACTGCAATGCCTATGTTTTTAGGCCTATGTTATTGTAGTAATTAGGAGGCTTAAAACTAATTTTTTTGAGCCTGGTACATACTGTAGCAGATTTGGATACAGCCACTTTAAATACCCCCAAAATGTTAAATAAGCCCATTTCTGACATTCTAGTCTATTGTTGGAAAGTGAAAAGTTGCAGCAGCATTTTATACAAAAACTGTATGCACCCAATAAGTGTACAAAGAATTTTAATGATGCTGCCATCATTAAAATTCTTTGGTTGCATAGAGTTGTGTCTTTCTGCTCACAATCTAAAAAAACCCCAAAAAAGACACATTATTCTCAAGTAATCATGCAAGAAAATATATTTTATTAAAATAACAACAATCATAAGAGTTTCCTCTTCCTTAATTCCTCATCAACCACATTTTTAAAGTGCTGAAAACAGTCATAGACAACACCATCAAAACCAGAAGTGGTTGATTTATTTGTTGCCGGGCAGAAGGTGAAGATTTTCTGGCTGCTTCCTTCGGCTTTGTCCTTGGAGGGTGTGTACCTCTTACGCTGCCCACCACACTGAGGTACTTTGCATGCCCCACATGGCTTTGAGGATTTGCGAGGCATGACTGGGTTGGATGGCTGTGCAAGGGGTGGTGCTACAAGTATGAGGCCTGAAGTGTGAAGACGCATGGAGGGAGCCTGTGGTTGTGCAGGAACCACCAGGAGTACGGGCGCTGGGGACACTCTGGGCGCTATGGGTTTGGCCGCAGCAGCAGGCTTAGGCTGAATGGGCCTGGTCACCAGCTCCGGTTCCTCACCATCTATCCTGTGAATATTAAACGTGATGATGAGTGTCAGAATGATTTATGTCCAAAATTTCCACATTTCTAGCAATAAAGTGCTCAAATAACTTACCTCCGCTTCTCACCACGCCTTTTACCAGCAACGTGTTGAACGTCCTGGTACTGAACCTGAGCTCGATCTGGTGGTGGTAGGGAGGCTGGCAGAGTTGGAGCTGCTGGCATTTGCTCATGTGAGAGCACTGTCCGGTGAGGCTTTGCTGTTGGCACTACTGTAGCCCTGTAATTGGCCTTCTTCTCCTCTCTGGTGATGAAATTAGAGATGGATTTGGCATTCAGATTGGGCAGAGGAATGGAGAGAGTGCAGAGGATGGGGTCATCTCTGACTCTGTCAACGATCCTTTTGTACTGCCCCTTTATGGAAGATGTTATTTTACTGGGGGAGGAGAGAAAATTGGTCGGTGGCTGATTTTTGAGCATCTTGATGACGAGGTACAACAGACGACTGTCCTCTGTCACCTGCGCTGCCTGAGGGTACCTCATCCACCCAAACTTTGTTTTCTGGGCTGCTCTGGTCTCGGGTGTGTCAGCCCCAAGACACCGGCCAAACAGCGTGTAGCCCCATCTGGACTCGTACCTCTTCACAAAGTTGACAGCAGTCTTGTCATGCTCCTGAAGGGAACCGGCAGCAGTGACGATCTTCTGCCTGAGGTCAGCTGGCACAAGGTGGTGGTGACTGTTGTCTGCCAGTTCAAGCATCAGCAATGCCAACGCCTCCACTTCCTCTATTCCTGGCAGATGCAGATGTCGCTGGGTCATCAGCACATCCTGCAGAGCGGGACTATCCTCCTCCTCCACACGCTCTGCTTCCGTGAGGATGGCGTGTTTCCTACAGATGTCATCAATAGGATCCTCCTCTGCAGGCATGTCGATTCCCTCATCTGCCATCTCCTCCTCGCTTTGCTCAGCCGACTCCTCTTCGTCACCAGTCTGCTCTTCCTCAACTGCTTCCTCAACTGCAAATATGCAATTGTACTCATCACAAATGTGTCTGGCCACTTGCAAACACTTCATGCATACACAGACATGCACATAATATGCAAGATTTTTTTTTGTTTAATATTACCGGTGATATGAAATTTAACTTTACTGTCATTGTTAGAATATGGATGAAGAATAAAGGGATAGTATAGCCTCGTATGTATGTATATTGTTCAAGTGTGCGATTAACTTTACCTCTCTGGGCATAGTAACTCCTCGCAGTGAAGCTTGTTGACTGGCACATGGCATACTCCACACCAAGGAGCTCCTCCTCTTCTGGGTCCCTGTACTGATCAGGATAAGGCATAGGAGCAGCAAAGTTGGGCTCCAGGACATGGTCTTTGCCGAAGAGCACCTCAGCCTGCTGATTCATGCGCTGGATCTGCTGCGCATCCATGCATGATGTCTGCCGACCCTGCCCGCCAGCAACCTGGAGTGACTCCATCCGATTGTTCCACTGGACAGCAAACACAATCAGATAGACCTGAAACACAAGACCAATTGAATGCGTTATTAAAGCTATGAAATAAAATGTATTGTTGAAAGATTTTTTGCTCTATTGAAGTGTTATTTTTGTTACTTACTTGGAATGGCATGATACCACATCTCTGGGAAGGAATGGCATTGTAGAGGTGTGCATGCAACCCCTCCAAGGAGTTACTGCCTCGTCGGCACCTGTACTTGTTCAGTCGAACACCATGCAGCACAACCACCTTCACAGCGACGTACAGCTGTATGCCGGGGGGATCCTGTAAAACACACAACAAATCGCAAGTTTCTTGTTTATTATGGTGTCGTTTGAAATATTGCCATATTTGTTTAGATGCTTTTACAATGACACATGACAATGTGTCTACAAAGACAATAGCCCACCTGCATGCAACCAAGATGCTTGCTTGCAGTTGCCCAGTGAGCATCAACTGCCTCTGCTGACTTGAACAGGTGGATGCCATCGATGTCAAGGCCTGCTGCTCCCTTGAACTCAGCAATGATGGACTCGACCACTGAAGCTGTCTCCTGTAACATATATTTAACATAATAATTAATTAGGGCTCATCCAGTGTGATGCTTCTAATTCACACAATTAATATGTGGATTAATTTTACACTTACGTCAACACCACGGGTGATGCGCCTAACGTAGGACCTGATCTGACAAGGCTTGAGGAAGGATATCATTTCCTCGTCGGAGTATGCGGCGTACAACTCCTGGTTGCCACTCCTGACAGCCTTGCACAAGAGCATCATGTCGTCCTTGTTGTAGGCCAACACTGCACCTGCCAAAGCACTCATGAATGCCCCATACTTGGCATGGCTCTGTTTGATGATGACAGCATCCCAGCGGTGCAGCCAGTGTCGGATGTCAAGTCTGACCACAGTACCCTTCTGCACCCAGTCGCTGAACAGAGTCTCCAGGAAGGATGAACCACTGTCACTGAAATGATATCAACATTTTATACAGCCTGTGCTCCTGGTAATAAGAAAAAGTAATTTAATCTTCACTGTTTCATCTATCAATTGAATTATCAATTTCATTATCAGTTATATGGAGGTATTATTTAACTTACCGACAACAGTTGTTGTCTGCATATATGACCTTTGGTGCAGGAGCGTTTGCACGTTGGAACCGGGCAGTCAGACCGTTTGCCATACGCCTGTAGCACCCCTCAGACTCAGCTGCCACCACCACTGTCGTCAAGAACTGGCCCCATTCATTCAGAACACTGGTGACATACTGCATGGTGCCCTGGCCATCACCATATATCTTCTTGAGGATCTACAAAACAAAGCAGAACATTCATATTACAGTGTCTCTTACTGTAACAACTTTTCCAGTCTGTCCTCCTGCATGCCTATAAATCACAAAGTATTCTCACTCGACTTGATTATCAAGAACTGAGCTTCGTTAGCACAACAGAATACTGATCAAAGTGATGTTTTATTCATACCTTTTTTGTACCATCAATGCAGAGGATCTCTCCAGTCACACTGAGGATGGCAGCTCTGTACTCAGGCATCCTTTCCATTTCCATGATCATGTGTGCACGCCTCAGCACACGGGCAGATGGAAGAGGAGACTGAGGGATGGGAGGGGTGTACGTACCAGGAGCTTTTACAAAGGAAAGGATGCCACTCTGAGACGATGAAGATCCAGCTGTGTGGGCCTCGTACAGGAGAGTCTGGTAAAGGTCACGCCGTTGGACATACCACTCATCGTGGCCCTGCTGCAGCAGTCTCTGTACCTTGTTCATGGACACAGCATTGAGCCGGTCGCTCAGCAGGGTGATGACACCTCTGTCGATAGCACGCTTCCCACACAGAATTGCAGGAAACATGCTTCTGATGGCTGGGGCGAGGTTCATCAGAATCCTGGGTCTGTGTGCCAACCACATGTACTGTTGGAGGTGATGTGAATCCTCCTCCTCCTGGTCACTGTCTGCATCACCATGTGCCCTGCTCACCGCCTGCCGCATCCTTTCACAGTGAGAACATTTCAGTTTCTCTGTCAACAGGGTGTAGTTGTACATCATCCCACACACTTGCCTGGCATAGCTGCCAAAGCCTTTCTTCTCCAGGTATTCCCCTGGTGGTGCAAGGCAGTTGGTGTTGGGGCAGCGGATCTTGGCTTTCATCACACCAACTGGCCGCCAGAAGAAGGCAGGGGTGGTAAAAAAGGCCATCATGTTGGGCACTGCTCCCTTGACAGAGACAGGAGGCGGAGGCGGGTGGAACTCCATCTTCTCCTTTAAGAGCTTCCTCTCCACTAGCTCACCTTTTGCATTCTTGTACCTGGACAAGCCTTCATAGAGACCGTAGCGCTCATCACATTTTAGCCACCTGATGTTAGGAGGGGCTATACCAAGGGCTTGGGCAGATGCAGGTGGCTGCTCCCAGTATTTCTGCCAACCCCCCAGCACGATGCCACTGGATTCTGAGGCAGAGCTCTCAGCTGTGGGTCTTCCCTGAGAAGTGCTGGGCCTGTTGGTAGAGTCCTGGGTCACAGCTGGAGCGAGCTCTCCCCAGGTGGTAAGCTGAGTTGAGACCGGTACCTCAGACTCGTCAAGGACTTTTTCTGATGAAGAAATGCCAGAAAAATGTATTAACCACATGGATTCATATGTAGTAATGAATTTCACAAAACACAAACATTTTTTTCAGATTAGAAATGGCTGTAATGTTGTACAGAAGCTTTCTTAATCAGTATTATTTTACACAAAAGTTGTCTATTCTACTCACATTACAGTTTACATTCCTTTCAGATGAGTGTACATACAGTGCATATAATACGTCACAAGACTAAAATGTATCTAGCTTAAGTCAAGAAAGTGTATGATGTGAATGTATTATGCAATTTTTGCATATTGTGTTGTAAAGAAAGGTTATTTGATTTTCATTTTAGCATAATATTACCTGCAGCAGCCAATATTTCAGCATCGCTTAAATAGCCAGGTTCCTGTTGGAATTTGGAAACAGAAGATGCAGCTGCCTTTTCTTTTTTTGATTCCCGTTTCTGCAAAAAAATAAAATACATCTGTACCACCCAACATCTCCAATGAGTTCTTAATATGTCTAAAGCAATTATAATGTAATGTTGAGTAAAGTAAAGGAGAAAAACAGTTATTACCTCCAACCTCTTGTCAAGATGACATTTGACAGAAGGGAACTCTCTGACAAACTCCAGCATTCGCTCCTTTTGCCATTTAAGGAGCTCATTCTTCTCACCCTTCTGGCAATATTCAGCGACCAACCATACCACCCAGCCAACATCATTTTCAAGTAGCCACCTGAATGTCTGTCCAGCGTATTTGCCAAATGTGATTATTAACTGGCCTTTCCACATTTCCCCTCCAGATTTCTTGGCAGCAGCCTCTGCCTTTTCAGGATCCAGCCATCCAGGGTCAACTGCTTTGCTGGGGGCCTCGGCCACAGTCCTAGCAGCATCTGAGCACAGCAGCCTGGCCTCTCCCTGCCTATACACTGCAATGCGTGGATACAGATGCTGCTTCAGGTGGGAGTTCAGTTGATGCTTGAAGGTGAAGCTTTTACTACACACATCACACTCAATCTCCTTTGGAGCATGAAGCTTCATGTGCCTTGTCAGGTTTGACTTCTCAGTGAAAGTCTTGTCGCACACACTGCATTTATGTCCCTTCCACTCCATGTTGAACCTTAACAACAGAAACAAATATTAATTAAGTGAATATGAAACTGTATGATATTTTGTCATGTTTCAGATAACTATCTAGCTCATGGTTTAATAGTAGTTAGGTTATTTGATGAGGTAAAAGGAGATCACTAGATGATATAATAGATAGACAATAATTTTTTTTCACATTTACAATATGTTATAGGTTAATTAAAATGCTGTCATGATGATAAAAGTGATAGAATATACAGAAATTCTCACAATAATGAGATGCCAAACTACTAGCAGTTGTTAGCTGAACGTTACATTGTCATTATCAACATACTAATTAGTGCTATGTAAATAATCATCTTTGCCGCAGAAAGTTGCCACTTTTCAGAGAATCTTTTCATTCATAAAAACCAGCATCAAGATAGTTTAACGTACGCTAAAATATACACATAGAAAAGTTCAAGGTGAAGAAGATTAAACTCACCTCAGCGAAATGAAAACTGTAGTTATGGCTGGCAAACGGCATGATGCTGATTGGCCCGTCAGGGGAGACCCTTCCCCGCATGGCTCCACCCTTAGGTCTCCATGATTGGCAGGTTGGCAGGGAACGAAGAAATATACAAGTTTAATATGCGGTTAAATACTATAATCATTAGATAATGATGCATCTACATTATTATATGAATGAAATGCCTTCATTATTAGTGACTGGTGTAATTAAAAATCAGTGACATTTGATGCAAATAATAACTAGGATCACCACTGATTTAGTGAAAGGTGACCAAAATCTGCAGTTGAATTAAACATATGACAGTGAATGTCATAAACACATTGATTTCCACATGTTATGATAGCATAATATAAATGTATATGAAGCGACCGGTAACCATGGCAACATAAACGCGTTTGCTGCCATCAACGCCAAACTCCATAAGCGGAACGGAGACAACTAAACAGACAATGATACAAAATACTATACTGCTTATGAAAACTCAAGTTGCCACAATTATTTACATCTCACAGCGTTTGCCGAGACTTCGGCGTAGTTTACACAACACATAAATACGTCAGAATCGGATTATGAGCCTGCCAAGTCGTCAATGTGTTGCGTGCAGGGCTTAATTTGAGGGGGAGCAAGCCGGAGCGCGCTCCGGTAAACCTGTAAATAAATATACTTTTTGCGCACCGCTGCGCGCTCATATCAATGTGTGTGTGTGTGTGTGTGTGTGTGTGTGTGTGTGTGTGTGTGTGTGTGTGTGTGTGTGTGTGTGTGTGTGTGTGTTTGTTGCGCTTTTTTTTTCTCTCGCACCGGAGCCACTCATCCTCTGCGCTCCGGGACCTCCCACTTTACAAATTAAGCACTGGTTGCGTGAATGCAGCGAGGAGATGATGCTTGGACGTAAAATTGAATCCTGTGTATAAGTGTCACGCCACTTACTAAAAAGGACAGTTGGGCTGCTTAATGTGTCTCACACAGCGCATCTGTGTGTGTGTGCTCATTTGTTTCTTCGTTCCATGCGTAAAAGCCAAAAGCGCACTGGAGATGGGCAATCTCCAGCTGTTGTGTGTGTGTGTGTGTGTGTGTGTGTGTGTGTGTGTGTGTGTGTGTGTGTGTGTGTGTGTGTGTGTGTGTGTGTGTGTGTGTGCGTGTTGCGCTTCTTTTTTTTTTCTCGCACCGGAGCCACTGCGCTCCGGGACCAAACTGTCGCTAGAAAAGCAGGGTCCTAATGAAGAAAGTTTAAATACAATGTGAAGGAGATGATGCTTGGATGTAAAATTGAATCCTGTGTATAAGTGTCACGCCACTTACTATTCGGCTTATAAACGGTAGCGTTTCAATACAGATTAATCAATATTTCACTCAAACTGTCCCCTGAGGTGTCAGACTGTCATGGCCGCCGTACAGACGTGTCTCGCTCAATGATGATTGGCGATCACTGCTGCTCAACAGCGCTCAATGATTGGCGGGTTGAGCGCTCTCCCTGCTGAACAGAGCTCAACCATTGGTCGGCATAGGGACTTGGCTGGGAGATCGCCTGGGAACACCAGGTGCTGTAAGCTTTTTCAACCAGCAGAGAACGCTCTCGCTTAATCTACCCACACATATTTCAACGTGGTAACAGCGACAGCTCACGTCCTAAAGTGTTTTGCACATGGTTAAGGCACTTTAACTCCAACAAATAAAACCAACAAATCAATGACTTATATTCTATACTTATCTTCAACTCCATATAAGAGGTATTTCAAGCTGCAGCTTCAGCTTACGGCCATACCAGCCTGGATGCGCCCGATCTCGTCTGATCTCGGAAGCTAAGCAGGGTCGGGCCTGGTTAAAACTTGGATGGGAGACCGCCTGGGAGTACCAGGTGCTGTAAGCTTTTTCAACCAGCAGAGAACGCTCTCGCTTAATCTACCCACACATATTTCAACGTGGTAACAGCGACAGCTCACGTCCTAAAGTGTTTTGCACATGGTTAAGGCACTGTAACTCCAACAAATAAGCGCTTCTAAATTATTATCACCAACAAATCAATGACTTGTATTATATGACTTATCTTCAACTCCATATAAGAGGTATTTCAAGCTGCAGCTTCAGCTTACGGCCATACCAGCCTGGATGCGCCTGATCTCGTCTGATCTCGGAAGCTAAGCAGGGTTGGGCCTGGTTAGTACTTGGATGGGAGACCGCCTGGGAGTACAAGGTGCTGTAAGCTTTTTCAACCAGCAGAGAACGCTCTCGCTTAATCTACCCACACATATTCAAACGTGGTAACAGCGACAGCTCACGTCCTAAAGTGTTTTGCACATGGTAAAGGCACTTTAACTCCAACAAATAAAACCAACAAATCAATGACTAATATTCTATGACATATCTTCAACTCCATATAAGAGGTATTTCAAGCTGCAGCTTCTGCTTACGGCCATACCAGCCTGGATGCGCCCGATCTCGTCTGATCTCGGAAGCTAAGCAGGGTCGGGCCTGGTTAGTACTTGGATGGGAGACCGCCTGGGAACACCAGGTGCTGTAAGCATTTTCAACCAGCAGAGAGCGCTCTCGCTTAATCTACCCACACATATTTCAACGTGGTAACAGCGACAGCTCACGTCCTAAAGTGTTTTGCACATGGTTAAGGCACTTTAACTCCAACAAATAAAACCAACAAATCAATGACTTATATTCTATGACTTATCTTCAACTCCATATCAGAGGTATTTCAAGCTGCAGTTTCTGCTTACGGCCATACCAGCCTGGATGCGCCCGATCTCGTCTGATCTCGAAAGCTAAGCAGGGTCGGGCCTGGTTAGTACTTGGATGGGAGACCGCCTGGGAATACCAGGTGCTGTAAGCTTTTTCAACCAGCAGAGAGCGCTCTCGCTTAATCTACCCACACATATTTCAACGTGGTAACAGCGACAGCTCACGTCCTAAAGTGTTTTGCACATGGTTAAGGCACTTTAACT
>NW_026906209.1:280000-282500 GCF_033807715.1 Cololabis saira
AACACCAGCTAGAGGTTTACTAAACACTAACTATAGGCTTTACTAAACAGAAATGTTTTAAGTTTAGTTTTAAAGGTGGAGGTGGTGTCAGCCCCCTTAACCCAGATTGGAAGTTGGTTCCATAGTAGTGGCGCCTGATAGCAGAACGCCCGCCCTCCAAATCTACATTTAGATACTCTAGGAACTACAAGTAAACCTGCACTCTGAGAACGGAGAGCTCTGACAGGAACATAAGGCACTATCAGGTCTTGCAAATAATGCGGAGCTAAGCCGTTTTGGGCTTTATACGCAAGTAATAAAATTTTAAATTGGATTCTGAATTTTACGGGTAACCAATGGAGCGACGCTAATACTGGAGAGACGTGGTCTCTCCTGCTAATTCCTGTCAGTACTCGTGCTGCTGCATTTTGGATCAGCTGGAGCCTATTCAGCAAATTACTGGGACATCCTGCTAACAACACATTACAGTAATCTAGTCTAGAAGATACAAACGCATGAACTAGTTTTTCTGCATCACTCTGTGAGAGGATTTTCCTAATCTTTGCAATATTACGGAGATGGAAAAAGGCTATTTTACAAACCTGATTGACATATGGTTTAAACGACAAATCCTGATCGAAAATAACACCAAGATTTCTCACAGTTGCACTGGAAGCCATCGCAACACCATCTAATCCCTTCCTAAGATGCTCTGGACCAAGAATGATAACCTCTGTTTTATCTGAATTTAGAAGCAGGAAATTTCTGGACATCCAGTCCTTGATGTCCCTAAGACATGCCTGAAGTTTAACTAACGGTTCTGTTTCATCCGGCTTCATAGACAAATAGAGCTGCGTATCATCAGCATAACAATGAAAGTGTATGCCGTGATTCTGGATTATACTTCCCAATGGCTGCATGTATAAACTGAACAAGATTGGCCCTAGCACTGAACCCTGCGGAACACCATAACAGACCCTTGACTGTTCTGAAGAAACCTCATGTACATGAACAAACTGGAACCTGTCAGATAGGTATGATTTAAACCAACATAGAGCTGTCCCTTTAATCCCAACAACATGCTCTAACCTGTGCAGTAAAATGCCATGATCTATAGTGTCAAAAGCAGCACTGAGGTCCAGTAGAACCAGTATGGACACTAATCCCTTATCTGAGGCCATAAGGAGGTCATTCGTGACTCGAACAAGTGCTGTCTCTGTGCTATGATGCATTCTGAACCCTGACTGAAAGACTTCAAACAGATCATTTCTATACAAATAGTCACATAACTGGCTTGAAACTGCCTTTTCCAGAATTTTAGACACAAATGGAAGGTTGGAAATTGGTCTATAATTAGCTAAGGTGTCTGGGTCAAGAGAAGGTTTTTTAAGTAAAGGTTTAATTACTGCGACTTTGAAAACCTGTGGTACATATCCTAAACTTAGGGATAAGTTAATTTGGTCCAGTATTGTCGTACCAATAAGAGAAAAAATATGTTTGAATAGACGAGTCGGGATGGGGTCTAACATACATGTGGTTGACTTAGCTCCACTAACGAGTGAAGTCAGCTCAGGGAGGTCCACAGGACCAAAACAGTCCAGAGACAAGTCAGAGCCCAGGGAAGTCGCCAAAGCCGAAGAAACACCCACAACCGGCTGGCCGATTTCTTCTCTAATTCTCGCGATTTTACTGTTGAAGAAGCCCATAAAGTCCTCACTACTGAGAGCTGCAGGAATGCACGGCTCAACAGAGTTGTGACTCTTTGTCAGCCTGGCTACAGTGCTGAACAGAAAACGTGGGTTACTTTTGTTATCCTCTATCAACGTTGAATAATAAGCTGTTCTGGCTTTGCGAATGGCTTTTTTATATACTATTAAAATATCTTTCCATTCACAATAAGAGTCTACAGACCTACAAGAGTACCACTTCCTTTCCATTTTACGCACGTTTTGTTTCAACATGCGGATATCTGAATTATACCAGGGAGTTAAGCTCCTGTGGCTAGAAACCCTCCTTTTCAAAGGAGCAACTTCATCTAAAGCTGAATGCAACAAATCAGCAGTGTTACTAGCAAGGAAATCAACATCTGCAGAGGTAGAACCCAGGTCACTGGCCTCGACTACATCACTATTTCGCACTGTCGTAAGATAAGCAATGGCCTCCCTAAATTTAACAATAACTTCATCAGACAAACATCTGCTAAAATAATACCTCCTATTTTGCACTTCAACATCAACAAAATTAAATTCAAACGTTATTAAGTAATGGTCGGATAAAAGGGAGTTTACAGGTGACACCAACAGACCATCAGTTTCAACACCGTAGGTGAGAACGAGATCGAGAGTATGATTAAAACAGTGCGTCGGTTTATCCACTTTTTGTGAGATACCCATTGATTCTAGAAGAGAATCGAAGGCTAATTTAAGATTATCGCTTTCAACATCCATATGAATGTTAAAATCACCCACTATGATGAATTTATCTGTGCTGATCAATAATCCAGAAAGGAAATCTGAAAATT